>NC_038048.1:6471552-6696618 GCF_002211085.1 Panicum hallii | reverse complement strand
ACGCGAATACCATCCGTGGGTCTAGCCTCCATCTGATGAAGAAATCCAGAAGGCTCCGTAGCTCCAACAGTAACCTCCTGACCATCCGGTGCCGACAGAAGAACCGTCCTCTGAGCACAATCTATCCGGACTCCCCATTTAGCAAGAGTCTCCATCCCAAGGATCACATCAATGCCCTTGGAGTCAAGCACCATCAGATTCGCACTGAAATCTACCCCCTTATGGCCACACTGACTCTGGGACAGAAGACATGAGACCTCAACTGCCCTCCCGGTGAAGATACTAACATGCACCTCTTTAATGTACTAGTAGGAATACCATGATGCTCAACAAAAGACTGGGTGATGAAAGAATGTGTAGCACCAGTATCAAAAAGCACTGTAGCAGGATGGGCATTAACCATGAACGTACCAATAACCACGTTGGGAGCCTCGGCCGCTGACTCGGCCGTCACGTGGTTCACCCTGCCCTGAGCTGGGGCCTTGGGCGGTGCTGCACGCCCCTGCTGTCCCGCCTGCGCCTTCCGGGGCAGACGTTGGCGTAGTGCCCTGGCTCGCCGCAGTGGAAGCACACTCGAGGAAGTGCCGCGGCCTGCTGCCCAGGAGGAGGAGTGGGCGCTCCCTGCCTCTGAGCTGGTGGAGCCGGAGGCGCCGGAAGCCTCTGACCCTGTCCCGCCTGCTGCTGCTGCTGAAGACGAGGCGGAAACTGCTGCCGCTGCTGGTACTGCTTTGGCGGCCTCTGCTGCTGCTGCTGTGGAGGGTACTGGTAGCGGGGACGGGTGTTGCTGCCCGAAGAGGATGGAGCCATCTTCCTCTTCTTGTCCTCAATCTCCCGGCGCTTGCGCTCGGTGTTGAGGGCCGCATCAACCAGCTGGTTGAAGTTGTCGAAGCGGTGGTTCAGCAGCGCATACTGGATGTGATCATCCAGCCCCTCCTTGAAGTACTCCTGCTTGTCGCTATCATGAGCGACATCAGCAGGAGCGTAGCGGGCAAGCTGAAGGAAACGGTCACGGTACTCCGTCACCGTCATCGATCCCTGAAATAACGAACACAGATAACAAGGATAGAAATCGCTCAATCGGTTAGGTTTTACGAAAGAGATCAAGGATAGATCAAGCTCAAAAGGAATGGTAGGGAATTCCGTTAAATTTTTACCTGCTTAAGAGCATGGAACTCCTTCTGCTTCATCTTCATGATGCCCTCAGGAATGTGATGGTTCCTGAAACGCTCACGGAACTGGTCCCACGTGAGGGCCTCACGATCCCGAGCTGGGTAGGACTCCCACCAGTCAAGAGCGGAGCCTCGCAGCTGCCCTGCTGCGTACAGGACTCGCTCCCGGTCGTCGCACTACGCAACAACCAACTAGCGCTCCACCGAGCGAAGCCAGTCGTCCGCCTGAAGTGGGTCCGTGGCGTGAGAGAAAGTCGGCGGATGACCTCTCAGGAAGTCCGCACGCCTGTCACGGGGCTGAGGCGGCGGAGGAGGCGGTGGCTGAGCATGGATCTGCTGCAGAGCCCGAACGGTGTTGTTCAGGGTAGCCATCATCTGCATCTGGAGCTGGAAGAACTGCTCCGGGGTCAGTGGTGGCGGCATCGGTAGCGGCTGACCAGTACCCTGGTTGTTCTGCTCCTGCTGGTCAGAACCGGAACCGGTGCGCCTGGTGTTCACCATCTGATTGCAACAAACGAAATTTATGAGAATAAGATATCGTGCAGCTGCGGAAATGAAACTTCGGAAGGATATGACAGAAAGAAAGGAATATAGGTTTTACCCCCAACGTTCTAACTCAATTTTTTATTATTTAGTTCAAGTTGGGTTAGGTCGATTTGCATGAACAAGTTTAACTACTAGCCTATGCAATCAACCAAAAATCCAAATCAAACCTTTGCACAATAACAAACATTCAATATCCACAAATTAGTCGAGTTTTCCACACTACTCGACCAACACACTCGTTCTAGCGTATTTTATCGGGACAACCTAAACTTATAACTTATGAGATTAGGCGACTCAGGCCAACGTCTACGGAAAACTCAAGCTAATTCTCAGAAAAGACGGGGGAGCTGGCCAATCTAGGGCTTAAGACTCAAGGAATAGGAGCAGAAACAATGATGGTTGAGGATCTGCGGAGGCAAGCAAGAGAACAGAAGTCCTAAACTCGACCAATTCTACCTAGGCTTCGTCCTACAGTCAACCTGGCTCTGATACCAATCTGTCACACCCGATTTATAAGAACATAAATCGAGCAATCATATATGCGCCAGGATCAAGTCACGCATATATACAACAGATCATCAAGATATCACAACACATGTCACGAATAACATTAATATAAATCGTAAATGAATCATAAATGAATTATTTTATTACAACCGAATCAAGAATCGGTTCAAGAGTTGCGGAAGCGTAAAAGAGAATACATGAAGAGCTGGGCGCCACAGGGACGTCGACTGGGAGACAAACGCCTAGAAGTCGTCGAAGCCGCTGACGTAGTCCTCCACGTTGCCGGGCACTGAGCAGCAGTCGAAGATAGCCGAAATAGAACAGAAGAGTAGAGAGACAAGTGTGAGTACAAACTCGTACTCAACAAGTATAACACGAGCATGAGGCTCTAAGGTTAGCTGACTCAACTGCATTAGCTTTTAGTCTTGGCAAATTTTATTAAAGCTAATTACTACAAGTGGATGAATTACCATAAACCCAATTGCATAATAAATTAATCAATATTAATTAAAAACTATTGAGAACCATCCAACCAAAACCACCCGGGGAATCTCCCTAATCAAAGGTTGATAACCCCACTAATCAGACGGAGGATCTGGGCCGCTCATGACTGTGAGCACAGCTGATATATCAGTTTTACACTCTCGAGAGGTTGCACAACTTTACCCACAAGTCGTGAGCTACGCTAGTTGTTCATCACACTTCCTTAGGTGAGATGGCTAGCAAGCACACTACGAGACCGTTACAAAGGATCACGTTGGTAAGGTGTAACCGCTAAGGATTCTGGATCAGCGACGATGGGGCCCACCTCCGGGGGTACAAGACACACAGCACAGACCAAGCCGGAGGAGCAGGGACCATTGAAGCTTACCACCCCTCTTGCCCACGCAGGTAAGTTACTCCCGAACCAAAATGACCTAATTAGTAAGTCAAGACCGTCCCATACCAGTCTTGTGGTTGCGCGGTTGTCCCAGGTTGTCGCTCTATGAACCGGTCCTTATGGAGAGTGGCCAACCAAGCACTAAGCACCGTGCTGGCCCCCTAAACCATGTTTCTAACAAAAACATCTTTTAAGGACGCACAAACCACTCAAGCACACAGCACAGAGGGTCGGCTCCAGAATTAAGTTGCATAAGACCATTAATCAAATTAATTAAAAAGGACCAAGGTTTGTTATAGCGCAGCAACCTAGCACAACTAACCAAAATGCAACCCATAGGATATATATAAGGATATAAAAGTGGCTAGGAAGTCCTTATAGGTATACAGAATTGAAATGCAGTATGAAATTGTATTTAACAGTGATAGGAGGTTCATGTTATACTTGCCTTCCTCGTACTCTCCCGGCTGCTGCTCGAACTGCTCGGAAGACGGCTGCTCCTGGTACTGCTCCAAAGGCTCCGCGTCTACTCACGATCATCAAACATAGCCCACACATACACACATGCATAACAAGAACAAACTATAAGAAAACAGTACAACATCACATAGAAACAGCATACAAAACTAGTCTAAAGCTATTCTACGCGTTACAACGATCGCGTGCATATAAAGAACACTTAAAACGGAGCTAAAACGCGAAAACTGCGCTTAAAACAGGATCCAGGGACCTAGTTGTAAGAAAAACAGGACTTCCAGGGGCTTCTGCACAAAAACCGAGGACTAAAACCTAATTAAAGGCTAGACACAGGGGCTAGCGCGTGAAAACACCACACATGGACTGCGGGTTCAAATTCCAGAAAGCTCAGGGTTTAAAAGGGAAGAAAAGGGCCTGTTTGTAATTATTTTTGAGCTAGGGTTGGACGGCGGGTTGATTTCCTTAAAACCCGAGGGCTCTTTAGCAAAAAGACGAGGCTGAAAGGGTACGTTTTAATCTGGATCGTTGGATCAATGTCGGGCGGCTCAGATTAGATCTGCTACGCGAAGGGGTATGCGCGGTTTTCGTCCGTCCGATCGGGATCTAACGCGCCAGGGCCTATCATAATGGAAATCAAATCTCACGCGCCGGATCAGGAATGGACGGCTCAGATTCGAGCAAGGGTGAACCGGTATGGGTGGATTTGATCCACTGGATCCAGATCCAAAGGTCACGATTTCACGGGATCCCGATCTAATCTGGGACGTGGGCTACCGATCCAACGGCCGGGGGAAATTGGGGACGCAGGTGGCGGCGATTGCTCGCCGGAGCTCGTCCCCGCGGCGGCGCCTCGCCGGCTTAGGCCGATCTCGGTCGTCCGGCCTCCGTTCAGGACGAGGTCAAGCTCTGGAGAACGGCGACGGCACGGGTAATTCACCTGAGCGATTAACGTGGTGGATTGGGGCTCGGGTTGGGGCTTCCCGCGACGGAGGCGGCACGGGCTCTCGGTGACAAGAGGAACGGGCAAGCACAGAAGGAAAAAGGGAGGGAAGAGGGACTCGACGTGTTCCTTACCTCCCCTGGGAGCTGCAACGACCGCTGGCGGAGGAGAATTGGCGGTGCCGGTGATGCAGTCGCGGCGGCGCAGGGGCGGCACCGTCCTTGGTCCGCACGGTGACACGGCCGAGCTAGGGCACAGGGGAAGGTTTGGGAAAACAGAGGCGGCTGAGGAGAGCACGAGGGAGCGACTGGGCTCAGAAAAAGGGCGTGACGGCCTCGGCGTGCGGGTCAATCGAGCACCGGAACTCCGCCCTTCCCGGAGTCGTTGCGGCTTGACCAAATCCAGGCGCTGTGGTTTCTAGAAGCAAGGGAAAACTCGAGGGCTGGCCAGGGCACGGGCTCGGGTGCAGCTCGGGGCAAAGGGCCCAGGAGCGCGGCAGCGGGTCCACGGCCAGCGGCCGAAGGGCCGGCCGGCGGGGAGAAAACAGAGGAGGGGGAAAGAAAGAAGGGGGAGGGAGCCGACACGTGGGGCCCGGCTGGCAGAGGGAGAGAAGAGAGAGGGGAGCGCGGGGCTGAGGGGGAACCGGGCCGGGGTCGTGGCCCACGCGGAGAGAGAAGAAAGAGGGAAGGGGGGTGCTGGGCCTCGGGCTGGGGAAAGGAAGAGAGGGAGAGAGGGCCCGCGGGGAAAGAAGAGCTGGGCCGCCGTGGCCCATGCGGGAGGGAGAGGGGAGAGGGGAGCTGGGCCAAGGAGAGGAAATGGCTGCCCTTTCTTTTCCTTTTTCTTCTTTCCTTTTCTTTCCTATACTCAAACCAACCAAACAACTCATTTGAATTCAAATAAATTTGAATTCAAACCCTATAAATTCCACACAAGAAAAATAATGCTCCAGCATGAATGCACCAACAATTTAATCCTATGATAAATTTTAATTACTTGTGTTATAAAATTACTTTAAATACGAGATAATTTAGAGAAAACCCTGGAAAATTTATTCAAGCCCAAATAAATTAATTAAAATATGAGAAATTTACCTTAGGGTGTTACATGAAGTGTGTAAAAATTTTGGGTAAAGTGGTGAAAATAAGGGTGTTTATGTAATTTTATAAAAGTATAAGTCCTTCTGTGCAAGTATTTGATTTACAAAAGTAACTTTCAAAATTACTCAGGACTAAAGTGTAAAAGATGCAAGTCATCATGACATGTCTATCCAATCATTATGACGAGTCTATCCCATCATCATGACGTGTCATAAATGCTTGCATTTAGGTCCTGAATTTTATAAGGTTACCCTCTTTGGAACAAAAGTAATTCAAATCCAACTTTTGTTCAAAACTTCACGTGTAAAGATACAAGTTTTGAGTTTTTGAACTTGAGCCCTAAAGCAATGTTGTAGAGTTTGAAAAACTCTCCAACTTTCATTTTGGGTATTTCTTCATTCGGGTTTTAGATTGATGTGAAATTTATGTTTGACAGAAAAGTCCCTGCAGTTTTTCTAAATTGCGCATAAGTCCTTGGGGAATTCCAGTCCTTCTTCTTCTCTGTTCTTCCTTTCTCTCTCTGCCTTATCTTTTCACTGGCGCCTCTCTTTCTCCTTTGCTTGGCCGGCATCTCTTCCAGGGAGGTCCTCCCTTGCCTCCCTCCCTCTCCTTCACCAGGCGACGGCTCGGGTCAGCGTGGAGGCGGCGCGCGCACGCGAGCGGCTCGGCCGGCGCTGGCTCGCGGGGCGCGGCGCAGGAGCCGGAGCGGCGGAGCGCGAGCGCCGGGCTCGGGTGGCCGCGCAGCGCGGCTCCGGGTGAGGCGGCTCGGCGCGGCCGCCAGGCGAGCGCAGCAGCAGGCGCGAGCCGCAGGAGCCGGAGGCGCGCGGGCCGTGGCGCAAGGCGCAGGCGGGCGGCCCCGAGCGAAACCAGGCGGCCCAGGCGCGCAGGCGAGTGGAGACGTGGGCGCTGCGTGGCGCAAGCTCACGGAGGCAGCGAATAGGAGTGGGCGTACGCAGGCGCGCGAACGGCAACGGTCCGAGCGGAGGCGCGCTGGGCGAGTGGCCGAGCGGAGGCGAGCGCGGCCCAGACGCGCGTGAGCGGGGGCTGGAGCGGAGGGCGCTACGCGGCGCGAGCTGGCATGCGGGGCTGGGCAGGCGCGTGCGCGGAGGGCCCAGGAGCAGAGCGCTGCGGACGGGCCAGAGCGGCGCAAGCGCGAATGCGGAGCGCGCACGGAAGCCGGCGGTGCAGGTGGAGCCGCGGTGCGGCTGCGGTTCCGGCAGGCGAGCGACGGCAGCACGGTGACCGGCTACGGCTCGCGAGCAAAGACGCGCGAGCGGGCGACGGTGTGCGTAGGGCGTTGGCGTGGGTGAACGGCCGTGGCGCTGGAGTACTAGAGCAGGCTCGGGACTTGGCGGCGCAGACGTGGGTGAGCTCGAGCCACAAGATCGGCAGGACGTGCAGGGCGGCGCGGCCCAGTGCAGTTGTCGGGCGGGCAGAGAATCGTGCTGGCGCGCACGGTGTTGAAGAACGCGAGGGTCCTGCGGCTGAACGAGGCAGCGAGCATGCTGGACACCGTGTCGGAGCGGCAGGTGTAGGACGCCGTCGGACGGATGTTGTGACGGCGCACAGGTGCGTGTGTGCGGGAGGAGCCGCGATGTGGCGGCTCGATGGGGCCCTGCTCGTAAAGGACCTGGAGGTGGCCTGGAGCCGGGCTTGCAAAGTGGCTAAGCGAGCGTAACACCGGCGACGAAGCGGGGGCGGCAACCGGATGTGGCGAGCTCGGAGGAGCCACGGTGCAGCTAGGCTCGGCGAGCTCCCTCCATCCATGCAGAGGTCGAAGCAGGAGCAGCGCGACGCAGATCCGACGTGCAACGCAGGACTGACGGCCGGCTCAGCTCGATTCCGCAGGCATGTGCGCATACAAGGCAACGGATCACGCGCGAGCAAGTTAAGGGCCAGTGGTGTGAGAGCAGTACAGGAACAGTGTGCAGGAGATGAGACCGGGCGCGGCGATCCTGCAGGAGGCTACGCAGGTGTGCCGACCGTGTTTCTGCAACACATGTCCGTGAGCAGGAAGACCCTGAGGTTCGCGAAAGAGTTGGCATAGCGAACCAATCCAGCCCTACTGGCTTCTTCCTCGAGTCTACGACATCTAGCAGCTCTTACCCTTCACCGATCGTTCGAGCAAGACCATAACACCTCAAGAAAGCTCGTTAACCCTCTTATCGAGCCTCTTCGGATCCCTTCGCTGAATCATCATCGCCGTGGCAAGTCGACTGTCGTCGCCACGGATCACAATCTCGTCATCGTCGAGTACTTCTCATCGCCAATCTTGTTCATCGCGGGAATTCACTTTCCGCCCATTCTCCTCCATAACCAAGGCTACCCCAAGGTTTGCCCTGATTCACTAAATCTTTCTAATGCCGGCGATTCCTTTGCCGGAATATCGTCGTTATCTTCCTGTTCTCTGTTTTCCCCGACCAGGGACTTACTTGCTTCAATTTAGGAAGTTCTAGGGTATTCTCTGTAAAATTTCCAGAGTTTTCTTTATTTCAAATCAGTGAACTTCTACATTTCATAGATTTTTGTAAGAAGTTCATAAAAATACAAAATCAGTTTTGTTTGAACCTTTAGGTCAAAATCTACAAGTTTTGTGTTGTGCTCTGGAATTGAAAGTCCTTGATTTGTGGTTTAAGTTAAATATTAGGAAATGAATGCTTTGTTGTATCTTATATTGTATGCATGTGTTATAGCTGAAAAGTAAATCATAGAATGTATATCTTAAGTAGAGATGTGTGATATCTAGTTAATCCTCTTACACGAGTGCTCATGTCCCTGCCATCCAGACTTTGTCCTTGTCTTGATTGCAGTCTTCTTAAAGTCCTTTCCATATAAGGATCCTCGTTAGTTCATGTGCATCTGTTGCTTAGCTTAAACATCTCTGCAGCTGTGCTTCAGCATCGGCTATCAGCCCCGTCGCTAAGCATTCGTTTCTTTTGAGTCTATGATGTTTCTGTGTAACAGCTGTCAGCCGATGCGTTTCTTTGATATACTTCTACCATCGGCTGGTTAGCTGATGCGGTTGTTATCTTTCTAATATCGGCTACTGCCAATACAATTCTTTTGTTCTATCCTACATCGACTGTACATAGTCGATGCATCGGAGATGCGCACACAATCTTAGAATTCTTGCTATCGGCCGATCCAAGCCGATTCTAGTTGTTTTCTACATCAGTCAAATATAGCTGATCAATCCTTAGTCTTTCTATCCTTATCCACACAATTCTATCAGCCGATTTATCGACTGAGAGATCGGCTATATACCTATCAGTCACATACCCTCAACCACACTCCCATCGGCTGTACGTCACTCAATTGTTGTGCTGACGTAATCGAACCGATACAACCACTCCTAGTTATCTAGGATAACGCTTAAACACATCTCAGCTAAGACACAGCTGCTTTAGGAATCATCCCTCTGCTAAAGTAATCGATGCTTTCATCGATCAATTAGGAAACCAATGCACCTTTCAATCGACTAAACCTCTGTTGTTTCCAATCGGCTCTGTTATAATGTTCAACGAGTAGCCAATTCCAATTAGTTGTCCACCTAAAGCTCTATCTAAGTTTAGTTTCAGATCTTTTTGGTTGTTATGTGAATAGTGTGTTATATGAGTGCTGGATTGCAACCTTGTTATGAATTAAGATAGTTTTATGTGCGCACTTTGAATGTAATGTTGCATTGCATGTAGATACGACTACTTCCGCAGACGGTGCCTACAAGATCTCCCAGGAATCTGCAGAGGATGTTCCTGAAAACCAAGTGAAGGTCACCAAAGGGTATCGGAAGCCCCGAACCAAAGTTCGGAAGATAATAATACTAACATCCCTGACTTCAGTCCCACCAGTAAAGGCAAGCTCCGGACATATCCCACTACTTTATTTACACTACCATCTATATCTATCTATATTATATCTTGCATTAAGTCTAGGAGTTGAAGTGAAACCCTAGATGCATGAATCCTAGGAATCCAATGTATTGTACCCGAGTCCTGATCGCATAGACGCTCTGCTAATAGGACCAGTAGAAGTCGGGTGATTTCCTATCACTCGCGTGATATAGGAATTGCATGATTACAATTCTGCAATCACTATAAGGATGATGGATAGGGTCATGTGTTGTATCATGACCTGAAGGTTTACCCTGTCTGTTTTGTTAAAAGTGGATAAGGTCGCAGCATGTGGTAGTGGTGGCTAAGCGTTTGAAAGTACTAGCCACATACCGCGAAATATGGTAAGCGGTAAGCCTAGTACCCGAATGGCCCGGCAAATGGACGCGTCTCCACCACTCGACTTTTATTTTATGTTTACACGCACCGACGTGTGGGAGTACGTTCTGCATGACAGACAGGAATACGGGTTTTGTAGTCGCGCTACAGACATATGTCCTGCACAATTGGTGTGCATACGGTCCTGCAGTCGCTTGTGGTGGCCCCGATCCATAACCCGGAATATGAGGGAAACGGATGCTTCGGAACGCCCTGTTGGTATTCCAAGCGTGTGTGTTAGGTTTACCTTGCAAGGTTTAAATTCGATTCAGAATCGTCCGCCTCTCACGAAGATTGAGACTGCTTATTCCTTCTGCCACATAGAGTAAAAAGTGTAATGATTGATGGAATAATCATGACGGATGTTAATCTCTATCTTGCTTGTTTAGTATAGGTGCTTACCTAGATGGCTAATCAAGCTAGAATCTGAAAGCTAAAACTTGAAAGTAGGTTATATTCTTAGTTGCTTTTCAGCTGAAACTAAACCCAAAATCTTTATAATGCCTTCATGAGTCTAGTTACGGGCTAAAGTATACCCAATCCCGGGTAAGCCTTGCTGAGTATTAGTATACTCAGTCTTGCTAGTAACTTGTTTTTCAGGTAAAGTCTCTGAAGCTCCTACTCTATTCTTCCCCTATCTTGGCCCTGTGCTCTTCTGGAAGGTTGGTCCGTGGAGTGAGATCCGTCCCCGGCCAACAATGAAGATACTGTGTGGTGTCGTGCCCGGGTTTAGCATGACATCCGTCTTGACGACGTATTGTAAATCCTCGCGTATGTTTTTTGCTGCCAAAAGCCAAAACTTCAACAGCTTGTACTGTTTTCTCTAAGTTTAAAATTTCGTACTACTTTTGGAAACTCTTGTAATGTAATTCCTTGTGATGTAAAATGTGATGGTGACTATATCTCTGGACTCACCTTCGTGTGAGGTAACCTTATTGATCCTGTATCGGTGGTTTATCGGGACGCTACACGACGGGCCAAGGGATTATACCGTTTGAAGCACGTTGGAGCCCTCTGGATTGGACTCGCGTACTTGAGCCGGTATAATTCAGGTTGGTTCTGCCACAAGAGGGTACTTATTTTTGATAGTGACCTCATTGAGTGGACGATAATCGACACACAACCTTAAGCTATTGTCCTTTTTCTTAACAAATAGGGCAAGGCATCCCCAAGGTGAAGCACTTGGGCATATGAAACCCATGGCAAGAAGATCTTGAAGCTGTATCTTTAACTCAGCCAGTTCATTAGGCGGCATGCGATATGGTCTCTTGGAAATAGGAGCAGTGCCAGGTTGGAGCTCAATAACGAACTCGATGTCTCGATCTGGTGGCATTCCGGGCAGATCGTCTAGAAAGACATCAGGATATTTGTTGTGCAGAACCAACCTGAATTATACCAGCTCAAGTACGCGAGTCCTCGCCGGAGGGCTACCTCGTACTTCAAACGGTATAATACTATTGGTCTGTCGGGTAACATCCCGATAAACCACCGAACGCAGGATCCAACAAGGTACCTCACACGAAGGTGAGTCCAGAGATATAATGCCAATATAAATTACACCACAGGCAGTTATATTACAAAAATATACAAAGTATCATTAGCTCCCACTAAGGAGAGATTATTACAAAACAGGTTTAAGTTTTCAGTCAAAGCAGCGGAGTTTGAAAAGCGTAGACATTGTACACGTCGTTATTACAGATATTATGCTAGCCCTGGCATAATATCACTCGGCGGAATCTGTGTTGGCCGGGGACGGATCCCATTCCATGGACCAACCATCAGGCAAGGGGTAGGGCCACGGTGTAATGAACGCTGGCTCATCAGAAGGATTACCTGAAGTAAATCAACAAAAGCAAGGCTGAGTATACTAATACTCAGCAAGACTTACCCGGAATTGGGTATACCTTAGCCCATAACTAGACTCATGATGGCTTTTAGCTTTGGGTAGAGTTTTCAGCTGAAAAGCAACAAAGAGTAGATCCTTAATTTCAACTTTTAACTTTCAGGTTCTAGTTGATTAACCATTCTAGGTAAGCATCTATATCTATTCAAACATGGTAGAATCTTTAATCAAACACCATCTTTGATAATCACAAAGTTGCTCTTGTTACTCTATGTGATAAAGGGGGTAAGCAGTCTCATTTATCGTGAGAGGCGGACGATTCTGAATCAAGATTCAACCTTGCAAGGGTAAACCTAACACACACGCTTGGAACACCACAGGGTCGTTCCGAAGCAACCGTTTGCCTTTCATTCCGACTCGTGGATCAGGGCCACCACAAGCGACTGCAGGTCATATGCACTTCCAAAGTGCAGGACGTACGTCTGTAGCGCGACTACAAAACCCGTACTCCTGGTTGCCCAGCAACACGTATGCCTACACGTCAAACAAAGTAACCAAAAGAAGCAAATACATGTGGTGGGGGGTATGTCCACTCCTCGGGCCGATTGGTTACTAGGCTTACCGCTTACCATATTTCACGGCATGTGGCTAGTACTTTCAAACGCTTAACCACCGCTATCACACACTGCGACCTTATCAAAATTCCACAACACAGACGGGGTATCATCTCAACCATGATACCTCACAACTCCCGTCCGTCATCCTTATAGTGATAATAGGAATATAATCATTACAACTCCTATATCGCGCGAGTGACAGGAAATCACTCGACTTCTACCGGTCCTATCAGCATAGCAGCTAGTCGAACTCAAGTTCTAGTGTTCAACACATAGGTTCCTGGAATTATGCAACTAAAGTTTCCAAACAACTCCTAAGAACTTAATGCATACGATATATATAAATACTATAGGTTGCAGTGTAATAAAGTAGGGGTTATGTCCGGGGCTTGCCTTCGCTGGTGGGGCTGGGGTTAGTCAAATTATTTTCTTCCGAACCTTGGTTCGAGGCTTCACAGAAATCCGCAACAAAGTTCCCGGGATCTTCAGAATAACCTCCTTCTGGTTCCAGGATCAGCCGATAATCTCCGTCAGCGAGAGTGGTCGAGTCTATATGGGATGCAGAGTTTGCAAGTTATGGAATGCATATAATTTTATGTTACTTCACAATAAAGTTGCAATCCAATTAACAGAATATTACATTATAACAATTAACCTAACTACCCTGTACTGGGCAGTCATTTATCGAGTATCAATTAAGTTATTTAGTTACATTAAGCAGCAGGGTTACCTACACCAAATATTTAGCTATCTACTTTAAGTAGCAGGATTATTTAAAAAGTCACACTAATCTCACTTAAGAATTCTATTTAATTTAGGAGTTCTACACATGATCCTAGGTTCATAATTTGTAGTTATGCTATACTACTTAGGAACAAAGCTTTAAATTATTTTCATAAATTTTTATGAACTAAAACTATGGATCATGAATTTTGCTTTGAATCTAAACTTAAATTCATGGCTGAGATTACATTAGGTTTTTAACTCTCAAATTTTTATCTTAGATTACTCCTGTTGTAACAAAGCTAGGATAAATTTTTCAGCCCTAAATATAAAGGAATACATTTGGAATTAAATTAAGTAACTTTTATCAACATATAACAACAAGTACTCGAAATCTAAGCAAATGAACAGTAAAGTACTCGAACTTCTTACATAGAGCTATACATAGCACATACAATCTAGGTTCCAAATTTCAGCTTTAACACATGCCTACAACATGAGATACAATTAAAACACTTATTCTCTAATATTTAATCTACATCAGAAAATACACACCTACAGCTCAAACTTCTTAAATAAAAGTAGTCGAGTTTTACTTAAGGATTCCAACAAAATTTAGTTTGCATTTTTATGATTTTTCCTCGAATTGATATAGAATTTTAAAGTTGACAGCTTAAATTACACAAGAGGTCCTTCGGTTACTATTCCTCTGAGTCTAAGGCTATGCACATAACCCCCTGAACTTTTGACTCTTCTAACCTAAGGTCCTTGGCTGTGAACCAGAATAGAGCAAGGCGGGGGCGGCCGTGTTCCGGCGACGGTGGTCACCGGCGGCGAGGTCCAAGGGCAGGGAAAGACTCAGAGGCTTACGGTGGTCTTGTTGCGCTACTTGTCGAGTACTGAGATGGCCGGAGAGAGAGATCTCGACGAGGACAGTGGCGGCGGCGGTGAAGAGGAATACCGGCGATCGTCGGGAGGGAGATGTGCTAGACTAGAGGGTCAATGGATGGTTCGGGAAGCTTCACAGGGGTGATGTAGTGCTGGCTAGGGTATCGTGGTGGCGTGGAAAGGCTCGAAGCGAGCTGCCCACGGTGAGGCCGAAGGTGGCGGCGGCGGCGCTTCGTCGGAGACGAAGTTCCGGTTGCAATTGGATGGCAGCGAGTGGTCGAGGAGCACCAGTGAGCTGCGGGAAAGCTTACGCAAGGGTGGATTGGGACGGAGGAGGCCTGGTGCTTGCTGTCCACGAGCGTGCCGTGCGTGGCCGGAGCGGAAGAGGACGGCGGCGGGGAAATGTGGCTCGGATGCTCGGAATTGGGTGCTGGGAGTAGCAGAACAGGATGTAGGCGTTGAAGTGGTGCTGCTGCGCGCGAGAGGGAGGGAGTTAAGGCTCTGCAGTGAGCGTTCCACGGCGACGAGGAGGTGGCGGCCGGAGGAGGCTCGGGATCGTCGTGGCGCGCGCGCGCGAGGCCACCAGGGGAGAGGAAAGGGGTCGGGATCAAGAGGGGATGACCCGTGGGCATGTGTAGCAGCTGGAGGTGGAGCTCAGAAGCCTGCGCCGGCGGTGAGCGGCGGTGGCAGGAGCAGAGGGCAGAGAGGGAAGCGGCGATGGCAGAGGAAGACGAAGCAGGGAGGTGTCAGGGGGACTTGTTTGTGATTTCCAAAAAGTTTAGGGACCCCTCTGTAAACTAAAATTTCTCACTGCTACAAAGGTCAAAAGAGAAAATGGTCAACATGAAAGTTGTAGAGTTTTTCAAACTCTACAATATTGTTTTAGGGCTTAGGTTCAGAAACTCAAAGTTTATAGCTATTTGGATTATATTTTGAAACAAGATGGAATTTAAGTTAAATTTTTCTTTGCCCACCTAAATTTGATCAAATTTTGGGCTTGTTTACAAATTTTCTGACCAGTCATGATTACTTGTATTTTTACACATTAGTCCTTAAGTAAAACTGAGTTTTAATTTTATCTCTCAACCATTTACATGTAAACCCTTATACCTTTGTGTTAATTCCACATAGGTCCTTAGTTTCCTACAAAATCTATTTCTCTTATGTTTTAACTTAATATTTGTACTTTTCTTCACTATAGATATTTGATTTTGACATTAAAAGCATTTTTCCACAATTACATATAGGGACTTATAACATTCATAATTCACAAATACACCCCTAGCTCTCTGTACAACCCATAACATACATACAATTCACTAATACCTAGTATCTAGATATCTAATTACATGAATGTTACATTTGTAGACTATAGGAATATCTTCTAATTTGATGTCTGTGGTAGCATAAACGCAAGAGTGGAAATACTTTTATTGGGGTAGATAGAGGGTAGTAGCTCCTTCATATGGTGAGTCAATCTCAATAACTCGAGAGGAGATATCTAACATCACTTTATGTTTTGCCATCCAATCCATCCCAAGTATGATCATACCCTCTAAACTTAGCAAAACCAAATCAGTTTTTATTACCTTACTACCTAACTGTATTGGCACATATCTAATCAGTTGATTGGAATTAATCTTTCCCCCAGGGGTAGAGATCATGTACGACCTCTTGGTTTGACAAGAATCAAGTCCTACTTGGGCAACACACTTGTCACTAATGAAGCTATGGGTTGCACCGGAATCAAATAAGATAATAACGGGTGTATAGTTGATAGAAAATGTACCGGTCATTATAGGGGCTCCTTCTGGAAGTTCTGCAAGGGTGGTGAAGTTGATTCGCCATCACTCGTTTCTTGCCCTTACCCTGGTTGTTCTAATTAAAGCCTTGCCCTTGAAAAGGCTTCCTGGGCCAAGGACAATCCTTGATAAAGTGATCCGCACTTCCACAATTGAAATAGTGGTAAGTGCTACTTCTTTGCTAAAACTGTTGAACATTTGGCCTGGGGCCCAACTGTTGCGGTGGTCGCGGAGGCACTGGAGGTCGATTCCCTCCTTGCTGCTGAGGCGGGCGGAAAACCAATCTGCCAAGTGGGGCATTTCGTTGCTGCGATCTGAACTGCGCATTCGGGACAACTCGATACCTCAGTGACTGAACACTCGAGGGTCCGATATGTGGCAGAACCAACCTGAATTATACCGGCTCAAGTACGCGAGTCTACTTCAGAGGGCTCCAACGTGCTTCAAACGGTATAATCCCTTGGCCTGTCGGGTAACGTCCCGATAAACCACCGATACACAGGATCAAATAAGGTTACCTCACATGAAGGTGAGTCCAGAGATACAATCACTATCACATTTTTACATCATAGGGATTTACATTACAAGAGTTTCCAAAAGAAGTACGAAGTTTCAAATTTAGAGAAAAGATTACAAACTGTTAAAGCTATGGTTTTTGACAGCGGAAAACATACGCGATGATTTACTGCACGTCGTCATGATGGATGTCATGCTAAGCCCAGGCACGACATCACTCGGGATCATCAATGTTGGCCGGGGACGGTTCCCAACCCATGGACCAACCTTCCGGCAGAGCACAGGGCCAAGGCAGGGGAAGAGTAGGGTCTTCAAGAACTATACCTGAAAAACATGTAGCTGGCAAGGCTGGGTATACTAATACTCAGCAAGGCTTACCCGTTCATGGTATACTTAGCCATGTAATTAGACTTATGAAGGCTTATAATAGTTCTGGGTTTAGTTTCAGCTGAAAAGCAACTAAGAGTAGATCCTTAATTTCAACTTTTAGCTTTCAGGTTCTAGTTGATTATCCATTCTAGATAAGCACCTATATCTACTCAAGCAAGGTAGAGCTCTTTATATCAACCATCAGCATTACTCAGCATATAGTTGCTCTTGTTACTCTGTGTGATAAAGGGATTAAGTAGTCTCAAACATCGTGAGAGGCGGACGATTCTGAATCGAATTTAACCTTGCAAGGTAAACCAAACTCACACGCTTGGAACACCAAAGGGTCGTTCCGAAGCAACCGTTTACCTTTCATTCCGACTCGTGGATCAGAGCCACCACAAGCGACTGCAGGACCATACGCACACCCAATGTGTGCAGGACGTACGTCTGTAGCGCGACTACAAAACCCGTACTCCTGGTTGCCCTTGCAATACGTATTCCCACACGTCGAACATAAGTAACCAGAAGAAGCAAGACGAGTGGTGGGAGGTATGTCCACTCCTCGGGCCGATTGGCTACTAGGCTTACCGCTTACCATATTTCGCGGCATGTGGTTAGTACTTTCAAACGCTTAACCCCGATCGGCACACACCGCGACCTTACCAATTTCAACAACACAGACGGGGTATCACCTCAACCATGATACCTCATAAAACTCCCGTACGTCATCCTTATAGTGATAACAGGAATGTAAATATTACAACTCCAATATCGCGCGAGTGATAGGAAATCACTCGACTTGTACCGGTCCTATTTAGCAGAGCATCTAAACGGTATGGACTCGGGTACAACACATTGGTTCCTTAAGATTTTATGCAACTAGGGTTTCATCTCAATTCCTAGACGTAATGCAAGATACATAATATAATAATGAAATTGTAATAACTTGAAATATTGGGATGTGCACCGGGGCTTGCCTTTACTGGTGGGGCTGAAGTCAGCAAAGTTAAGATCTTCCGAACTTTGGTTCGGGGCTTCAGTTAGACTTTCGACGACGTCTTCGGGGTCCGTAGGAATTTCCACGGGTTGGTCCGCGATCAGCTCGTAAACACCGTCGGCGAAAGCAGTCGGATCTATATGATATGCAAGAATATAAAATTAAAGAATGTATAGTCTTTTTACTTTATTTTACGATAAGCTGCAACCCAGAAGATTAACACTCAAGAACTCACGACACAAAAAGGAAACCTAAGCTTTGAATCATAAACATTCAACTCATGACTATAGCATTGATTTAATTGAAACAAGAATTAAAATACTCAAAATTAAATTCAAATTTGAATGTGAAGCTTGGATAATTAAAGTTATAAAGTTTTGAAAATTTAAACACAGATCCATTGCATACTTAAAAGATTCTGATCAAAAGATCTAATTAGATAAGCTTTACCGAATAGACTTAGCTAATTCTACTATAAAACAAATTAAATTGATCAACTTAAAAGAATTTAAATTACAACACAAGATTAGGTTTGAAAATTTCACATCAATTCATACTTAATCTATAAAGATTGCATACCAAAAATCATGATCAACAAAGTTAACATGTAGAAACTATAGATATTACACTCTTTTATCTTAGATTTAACATAGATTCAAAAATATTTAGTTTCATATCAAACTTACTTAACAGAAGTTGTAGAGTTCAAAATCTAGTTTCCAACAAAACTGGTTTTGCAATTTTTGGAATTTCCTACAATTTTCTATTGAATTAACAAGTCAGCAACACCACTCACATGAAATAACAAGCATTCGTACACAGAGGTCCTCAACTAACACTGTTTCTATGAGTCTAAAACTTGCAGAAAACCCCCTGAACTTCTCTATCTTTTACACTCCTACTCCTTCTTCTCAAAATTTTACCATGAATTGCATCTAAGGAAACAAGGCTATGGTAAAAATTACAACTATATACATGCAAAGATATCATCAAATCATAAATCTTTTATTAGCATAAAACAAAGGTAGCAAGATATCATAGCTAGAGGGCTTGGCTAGGCTTCAAAAATTTACACAAAGCTATCCATGACACATATATCACATGTTCCAAGTTTGGGCTTCAACTCTCTTATAGATCAAAAGATCTAATTAAAACACCCTTTTGCTTCTATTTAAAACACAGCACAAACTATACACTTTCACAACATGGTCACAAAATAAAAGTGATAGAGTTTGAAATAAAGATGCAGACCCAACTGGTTTTACACTTTTCTGAATTTTATATGTTTTCCTATGAATTTTCCAAGTTCAGCACATTGGAAAGGAAAAAGAATCAAAATCTTTCATATAGACCCTCGGAAAGAGTTGAATCCTCGCAGATAAGTCCTTCTGCCATGGCCGTCCAAGGCAAGCTCGGTTGGGCTCAAATCCGGCGAAGGAAGAGCTCGGATGGCAAGGGGAAGGGGGTGGGGAGTGAGAGGGCACCGAGATGCACTCGTTTGAAGGCTTGGCCGGGCTTGGGGAGGTTGGGAAGGGGGTCGCCGGCGTGAGGCCGAAGGGCGGCGGTGCGGTGGTGCTGTGAAGCAGAGCTATGGCGAGGGAGAGGCGCAAGGGAGTGGGGAACCAGCTTCAGGAGTACTGAGGGCAGCTACTTATAGAGGGGAGAAGGGGGAAGAACGGCGCACGGCCGGGCGCCACGGCGGCGGGGTCACGGCAAAACTTGGCGGCGGCGCTGTGCGCGTGGCAGCACGGGAGCGGGCGGGAGAACCGAGGGATAGGGCCGGGGAGGGGATAAGGCAGCGCTGGATGGGCCAAGGAGCGAGGGGGGCAGCACTGGCCGGCCAGAATTCGAGAAACGGCGGCGGCGGCGGCGCAGAGAACAGGGGAGCAGAAGGACTGCCAGAGGAAGAAGAAGGGTGGAGGGGCGCCAAGGACTTGATTGCTAATTACAAAAACTTTAAGGGCCTGAATGTAAAGCTAAATTTCCCACTATTACAGAGTTCTAATGGAAAAAAGACCAAAATAGAAAATGTGTAACTTTTCAAGCTCTACAACATTGCTTTAGGGTTTGAATTCAAAAACTCAAAGTATACATATTTATTTTCATAACTTGGACTAAATTTGAACTTTATAAGGGTTTTGTCCTTCCCAAAGTAAAACTCACATACTTTTAGACTTACATGCAAGTTTTCAAAACTGTCATGATGACTAACATTTTTACATGTAAACCCCTAGTAAACTTTGAAGGTTACTTTTGCAACTCATACATTTTGCACAAAAGGACTCATATTTTTATAAAATTACACATAAGGCCTTATTTCTACAAATACATCCAACCTTATACATTTCAACACATGCATTACATTTCATACCTATTATGATACAATTTAACACCTAGGGTGTCACACGATAGGAGTCTTTCGTTTCTTCTCGGCATGATGTGCCGTGATACAGTCTTCCTAGGTCAAAGCCATATTCACAAGTTCAATGAAAGTATTAGCCTTAACCAGGTTTAGGCGTTCCTTGAGCTTTGTGTTGAGACCACGATGGAAATGCTCCTGTTTCTTGGCATCATTATCCGCGTGATACCCCGCGTACTGGCACAGATGATTAAAAGTCTGTGCATATTGGAGTACAGTGTGGGTGCCTTGTGTGAGTGCCAGAAATTCATTCAGCTTCCGCTCCATCAGTCCTTCAGGAATATGGTGTGCCCTGAAGGCAGATTGAAATTCCTCCCAGGAGATAACGTGGCCAGTGGGTTGCATGGCACAATGGTTCTCCCACCAAATGCGGGCAGCGCCACGAAGTTGTTGAGCAGCGAAGTGAGCTTTACTCGAGTTCGCACAAGGTATAGTAAGAAGGGCAAACTTTTATTCAATAGTATGGAGCCATGCATCGGCATCAAGAGGTTCTTCAGTTTTACTGAACAATGGGGGCTGGGTACTGAGGAAATCTTGATAGTTTGCCACTTGAGAATTGAGGTCATCACGACCTCCTCGTGGTTGCTGGCAATGCTGGTTCTGTTGTGCCTGCACTAGCAGATTGAGAAGCTCAGTCTGTCGTGCCATAACCTCTGCTAGATTTGGTAATCCACCAATTACCATTCAACCATACCTACTCCTGCCACATATAATACAACAAGTGGCCCTTAGGTCAAACTAGATTACTCACTCCCTATGTCACACGATACTACACTAAACACATCTAGGATATCGACGACAAGGATGGATTAGAAATCGTCGAGGTTGCCCACAGAAGACTGGCTGCCGGAAGAAGAATAATTGGGCTGAGGATTAGGTTCTGGATCTCCATGCTCTGAATCTATCTCAGACACGCATTCAACTTCCTCGGGTTCTTCTTCTGAATCTTCCTCTTCTTCTTCTAGCTCATTCGGCACAAGAGGAGGCATTTGCTATTCTTGGAGCATCTCAATCTGTCCAAGGGCATCACCTAATTCTTGGTTCAAGTCATGGACTTGTTCCTGCAAAAAGTCAATTACAGTGTTGCGCTGGAGAATTTGAGCATCACTCTCCAAGATCTGCACTTCCAAATGTCCAATAGTAGTATCCCTCCCAGCAATTCCTTGACCAAGCGAATGAATCTGGTCATCTTTCAGGGTAAGATTCCTATGAAAATCCTGAGCCAGATTCACCACATCGTCCATACACCTTTGCTTAAGTGACTGGAAGCGATACTGAGCGTTCATATATCGGATTACTGCCCTGAGGGTCTCCTCGGCTATATCTCCAACTAAGCATCCGAGATAAGTTGTTCTGAAGGTCCACTCAGCATCGGTGCAAACACTGCTGGAAACAGTCCGATAGGGTAAGCTGCTACCGCATTTGGATGCTGTTCACAAAAAGTGGTGATAGCCTTAAGGGCTGCGGCTTCAAAAGCATCCACGAGACGATATCCAACAACCTCTAGCTCAATAGATTGCCACTCAAGGGTAGGATGCGGGGGAATAGTGATAGTGGCACAGCATCGAGGGACTCCAACCTCAGTAAACTCACGACCCTTATACTAGGGTGGATCCGGGTAGTGATAGATACGAAGTGTATCCCACAGAATTCTCAAAAACCCTTCCCAGTACAGGCAGTTAGTGTGAGCATATCCCTCAGCATCCCAATAGATCCTCCGAACATCTGCCATCTGAATCAAAAGGATTCAAATGTTAGATAGGATATAAATTTCCTAAAGTCTGATAAAGGCTGTGGAAAGATGTGAGTTAAGCTCATGGAAATGCTGAAATGCATCATAGTATCCATCCCACTAGGAACGCACAAGATAAAGGGAATGAGATATCTGATTTTGATAATAGCAACGAGTGAACATCAGATGGATACTATAGATCTTGAGGATGAATTGATAAATGCTAAGATACTAACCCTATGGCTGTCTGTATGACCATTTCAGACTACCCTTGTAAATAACAACACTCTAGGTATCCTTATGACAACATAAGCCCCAATTCTAACAATAGTTCAAAGATGCATACACGTACTACATCCTCACAAACCAAAAAATAACTGCCCAGTAATCTGGGTCTTACGTGGTTAATCACGGTGGCATAATATAGATACGTCTCTTCCTATAATATCCAGTCGACATATCCTAACCGTTCAGAACCTATCGATTCGTAGTTAGCGTAACTGCAGAAAACCACAGTTGTATACCATGACCCTTTCATGCCAGCATGTCATGAAAGCATCCCTAATCATTACTGTTCACTATAGAACCAGCATCTGTACCATTACCGCCACACAGATAATGTTAACATACGTTATCGAAACAACGTATTCACGGGGGTACCGCAAAATGCGGGGGCATGAATAGCGATCACCATACCCTGTACCTAACCATATACTCCCAATATAACCAACCGAAGTTGATATATTGGCAGCATCTCAAGTAGGTCACTGCTTGAGAAACAGCGTTCGGTTCGTATCACCGACAGGAAGGCTAACTCCCCAGTTAGCTGAGAATCCTTACCTTCTTACCTCATCATTGAAGGTGTCGTTACAAAATGTAAGGTTTGGTTGTGCATGAATTTAAGTTTTAACAGAAAGGTAATGCTGGAAGTTAAAGTTTATATATATATATATATATATATATATATATATATATATATATATATACTATAGCCACCTTTACTTCCCTTATTAAACATTACCCTAGGGCTTTCACGTACTAAGCACAATCCTTAACGAAACCAACGTAGTTTTGCAAAATACTTTGTTGGTCCAATTTTATACTAAAAGCATTTTTAAGGCAGTTCATATCTCCGGTGTACACTTGTTAGCTCTGATACCAGCTGTGGCAGAACCAACCTGAATTACACCGGCTCAAATGCGCTGATCCTTTCTCGGGAGGCAGTAAGGACTCAACTGCACTTCAAACGGTGTAACCCCGTGGTCCGTCGGGTAAAGTCCCGATAAAACCACCTAATTCAGGATCAAAACAAGGTATCTCGCACGAAGGCGAGTCCAGAGATACAATCACCGACAATTTTACATCACAGGCATAATATTACATTAGTATTCAAACATATATGGTAGTAAGACCTAACTAGTACGAATTTATACAAACTGTTCGAAGTTAGAGTATCTACAGCGGAAAATAAAATACGACGCTACCAGACGTCGAGAAAATAAAACACAACACTCTGGGTATAGTTTTAGCTGAAAAGCAACAAAGAGTAGATCCTTAATTTCAACTTTTAGCTTTTAGGTTCTAGTTGGTTATCCATTCTAAGTAAGCAACTATAGCTATAGCAGGCAAGGGCCTCGGGCGGTGCGGCACTGCGTCCAGCGGCGGCGCTGCGGCGCAGCAGAGGGGGAGCAGAGGAAGAAGAAGGGGGGGGGCGCGAGGGGCTGAGGTGTGAACTTCAAAAACTCCATGGACCTCACTGTAACACAAAATTTTCCACTATTCTAAAGCTCAAATGAGAAAATAGTCAAAATAAAAGTTGTAGAACTTTTCAAAACCTACAACTTTGATTTAGGGTTCAAATTCAGAAACTCAAAGGATAGAGCTTTATTTTTGAACCTTGAACTTAATTCAAACTTTTTAAAGTTTTTGTCCTTATTAGGGTAAATTTTCATGTATTTTTGGACTTAATTGCAAGTTTTATGTAATGTAATGATGAAAAATACTCTAATACTTTGACCCCTAGTAAAATTTAAGAGTTACCTTTGTAATTCAAATATTTTGCATAAAAGGACTCATACTTTTGAAAATTACACATAAGTCCTTATTTCCACACATTCACTCAATTCAATACATGCATTACACATTCTTTCATAATGTGTTAAAATTTTGACACCTAGGGTGTCACAACGATTTCGTGGCACGAACTTATGCATTAATTGCTGCAGTTCGGCCCATTTTGCATCAAAGTTCGTGCAGTAATGAAATGGTCCAAAATGCCCCAAAATATAAGTTTGGGGTCCAATGGGGTGGATCGGGTGCGTTCGTTGCAAAAAATTCCGAACGCCACTTAGTTGTAAGAAGTTTGCATTAAAAGCACCAATTCAGCCATTTTGCACCAAAGTTCATGCACTAACGGAACTGTCAAAAACAACCCAAAATAGGGTCCATTGGAGTGGATCGGGTGCGTTTGTGAAGAAAAATTCCAACGCAACTTCGTTGCTCGAACTTGGGCATTAAAGGCACCCGTTCGGTCCGTTTTGCACCGAAGTTCGTGCAATAATGAAACGTTCCAAAACGCCCCAAAACATGAGTTTGGGGTCCAATGGGTTGGATCGGGTGCGCTCGTTGCAAAAAATTCGGACGTGACTTCATTGCTCGAACTTGGGCATTAAAGTTACCAGTTCAGCCCATTTTGCACCGATGTTCGTACAGTCATGAAACGGTCCGAAACACCCTAAAACATGAGTTTGGGGGTCCAATGGGGTAGATCGGTTGCATTCATTGCGAAAAATTTCAACATGACTTCGTGGCACAAACTTGTGCATTAATTGCTCCACTTCGGCCCATTTTGCACCGTAGTTCGTGTTGTAATGAAAGAGTCTGAAACGTCCCAAAATATGAGTTTGGGGTCCAACGGGGTGGATCGGGTGCGTTCGTTGCAAAAAATTTGGAAGCGACTTCGTTGCTCGCACTTGGCCATTAAAGTTACCAGTTCGGCCCATTTTGCACCGAAGTTTGTGCAGTAACGAAACGGTCCGAAACCCAAAAAATGAGTTTTGGGGTCCAATGGGGTGGATTGGTTGCGTTCATTGCAATAAATTCCAATACGACTTCGTGGCACGAACTTGTGCATTAATGGCTTCAGTTCGGCCTATTGTGCACCGAAGTTCCTACAGTAATGAAACGGTCAGAAATGCCCGAAAGCATGAGTTTGGGGTCCAATAGGGTGGATCGGGTGCGTTCGTTGCGAAAAATTCCAATGCAACTTCGTTACATGAACTTGTGCCTTAATTGCACCAGTTCGGCCAGTCTGGCACCGAAGTTTACGTAGTAACAAAATGGTCCGAAACGCCTCAAAACATGATTTTGGAGTCCAATGGGGTTGATCGGTTGCGTTCGTTGCAAAAATTCTGACACGACTTCGTGGCACGAACTTGTGCATTAGTTGCTCCAGTTCGGCCCATTTTGCACCGAAGTTCGTGTAGTAACAAAATGGTCCGAAATGATCCAAAATATGAGTTTGGGGTCCAATGGGGTGGATCGGGTGTGTTCGTTGCTAAAAATTCTGACTCAACTTTGTTGTACGAAGTTTGCATTAAAGGCACCATTTCAACCATTTTGCACCGAAGTTCGTGCAGTAACGGAACGGTCGGAAACGGCACAAAACATGAGTCTGGGGTCCAACGGTGTGGATCGGGTGCGTTCGTTGAACAAAATTCCGACACGACTTCATTGCTTGAACTTGGGCATTAAAGGCACCAGTTCGGCCCGTTTTGCACCGAAGTTCATGCATTAATGAAACGGTCCGAAACGTCCCAAAACATGAGTTTGGGGTCCAATGGGGTGGATCGGGTGCGTTCATTGCAAAAATTTCAGACGCGACTTAATTGCATGAACTTATGCATTAATTGCTCCAAATCGGCCCATTTTGCACCGAGGTTTGTGCAGTAACGAATGGGTCCGAAATGCCCCAAAATATGAGTTTAGGGTCTAATATGGTGGATCGGGTGCGTTCATTACGAATAATTCTAGCGCGACTTAATTGCATGAACTTGTGCATTAATTGCTTCAGTTCGGCCCATTTTGCACTGAGGTTTGCACCCCAAAACATGAGTTTGGGGTCCAATGGGGTAGATCGGGTGCGTTCGTTGCGAAAAATTCTGAGGCAACTTCGTTACGAACTTGTACATTAATTGCACCAGTTCGACCCGTTTTGCATCGAAGTTTGTGTAGTATCGAAACGGTCTGAAATGACCTAAAATATGAGTTTGTGGGTCCAATGGGGTGGATCCGGTTCGTTTGTTTTAAAAAATTATGACGCGACTTCGTTGCACGAACTTGTGCATTAATTGCACCAGTTTAGCTCATTTCGCATTGAAGTTCGTGCAGTATGATGAATCTGAGTTTAAGAGTGAATTTATTTAATGGATAAGTCGACGAGCATGGACGCGAGTAATAGGACCAAGTGGTGTTGGCGAAGTAGATGCTGATGTTGGAGTGGATGTATCATTAATGGTGACGTCCTCATGAGAGGGAGGGTATGCAGGACAGCAAGCAAGGACGAGGGGAGAGAGATCAATACGTAGGTCCCACAAAACTTTGGAGAGTGGATCAAAAGCTAGATTGTTGGAAAGGTTCTCTTGTGCCGACCTGTAGTGTCTTAAGCTAGTAACTAGGTCTAACTGTTGAAAGAGGTCTGATAGAGTTGGAAATCACGTTAACTATGTGATAAAGCTGGAGACGTAATTTTAGAGGGACTCGGATCATAATTATGTGATAGAGCTGGAGATGTAATTATAGAGGGACTCAGATCACCCATTAATGCATAAGCATACATAAGACAAGTACATCTAAAGGTGTAAACTACTAAAGAACCACACATCCATTCAGCGCATCTAAAGGCGTAAATTACAAAAGAACCACGCATCCATTCAGCGCATTAGTCCCGGTCTGACGGCTATCGGCAGGAGGGACAACCTTTGGGCTCCAAAAAAGGGTGTGCTTGAAGGAAGAATAGCCTTTGCAGCTACTCTTTTTTTTTTCAGAGAAGCCCTTAAAAGATACAAGAGTTGCCTTGCTTAAAGAAGCTATTGAGATGTTCATCTCAGATAATGTAATTTTTTTTCTGAATTATTGGTTTGATTCAATCGCATAGAACCATTTGAGGATTCTGAATGTTGCCTTTTAGAATCAGTTGTTTTCTAAAACTTTTTACCGTTTTCAGAAATAATGCTGAGCTCTTTGTAACAACGACGGACAAGCAAATGAATAAGCAGTGGGCAAGCAAGCCAGCTCTGCGGGACATGCGGTATTCTGTGTTCTGCCACCATAAATATGTATCAGTCGTTAAAGTGGGCAGCCGCAAACCCGCAACATTAGTTTGGTGGCAAGCTTTGTGGGAAAGGTCATCTGCAACCCGCCCCACCTGCAATCCAATAGTCTACTGAAAATCCAATGTCTAGTGAAAACAACATTAGAAACCTAAACTCAACAGCAGCCATCTTTACAATAGATCTGTTGTAAGTGGACTCGATGGAACTGGCACTAATTCTTCACGCAGCTACTGAATTACAAAGCACTAGTAAATCCCCGATCAGTGTGATTTACAAGAAACTAGTACCCAGTGAAAAGTCACTAAAATTGGAAAGAATTTGCGAGCGGGTGGTTCCAACTTGTTGGGCAATATCAAGTTGCTCTCCTAAAGACAACTCCTCATAGCTGCAAAAAGGTGGGGAAAAAAATGCAAAATGCACGTTTAGGAATTTATAAATGGTAAAAAGGTTAATAAAGAAAGCAAGAACTTCCGACAGTGGCGATAGTCTACCAGGAAACAAACAGGAATTTTATTTATTTTTTATAATATAAATAGTTGATGTAAAGAAGGAGATTCCTTTGGAACACTATATCGACCAATTCTTTTAAAGTAAATTTCCAGCACTTACACTTGTAAGATAGCTAACTTTATAAAAATCATTTTCGAATTATTCAAAAAATTACTTCATTTTTCTAGTTCCTATGCAAAATTATGTTAATTATCACTATCAAATAATATGATACACCCACTTCTCTTTTTTCAAAGCATTTAATTAAGGGTAATGCGAGAAAATATTGCAATAACTAAACACTTGATATTCTTCAAGGACAAAAATTGTGAAAGGTTTTCTTTGAGGCCGTGGAGAAACATAATGGAATGGAGGGTCTACAGTAGCACTCCATAATACCCCTATTTTACTAGATTAAGAAAAAAAATAACAAGACAATGGATCGAAGATTGACTTACCGAGAAAGAAGCTCAAAGTCAACGATGTTATCTGGTCCAGGTCGATGTGCCTTGCCGTTGGACTTAAAATGCCTAAATGATCTTGGGTTCAGGCCGCACAGATGGGGGACAGCATCTACAAGCTTCCTCTGTAAACTCTGGAGCCGACGAAATGTCAATTCATCAACAGGTGCAATGCACCCAATGCCACCATCCAACGTTCCAAATACAAGAGCAAAACGATTTGTCTTCTCAGATACCAATCCTTGTGTGGGCAACATTTGTATTCTCAACAATTTCGACACATGTGCTCCAACATGAAACTCTGCTCTGGAAAGGAGCTTTTGCCCCTTCCAGCTCTCCACCATTTTGGGAGCATAGTAGAAAATCTGCATGGTGTTATTTGTTACTCTACTGAAACGTAATTAACTAATCATGTGCAAGTAACCTAATTCAGATGGAAAAAGAGGTCACAAATTTGCAGGAAATCTAAACTCTAAAGGAACCACACAAGAAACGATATTACAAAAAATATAGGATTGCAATCTGTGTTAATTGTTTTGGTATCAGCAATTTACAAATATCCAAAACCCATGCAATAAGAAGCTGCAGACAGGTGTGAGCAGACAGCAGACTGCGGAATACGAGGAGGCATGGCTGGCCTCCTATCACCTGACTTTTAAGCTGAGGGTCAGTGGTACATGAAGCTGGAGAAGGATAAAAGAACATCAATCTGGGAGCTTCAGACGAAAACTTGCACCAACTCCTTAGGCGGCCCTTCATCGCTCATGTTCTGTTGGGTATACTAAGCAGTTCCTTATTCAGATCCCTTCGGTGTGGTGGTTCAACAAAACCTAGCAGATCAACATTTACGCTACTGGTCTCAGTGGGCCACTCAAGACCTAAGTTGAGGTACTTGTGCCAACGACTTTTGGGGAAGGCCATGCTTACAGTGTAGTGGAGGCTACTGCTTCGGGGAATGCCCCTGATGGTAATCTCTTTTGCTAGTATTTTCTATCCTAAGGACCAGCTTTGCCAGTCAATGTGTAATGGCAACTTGTGCGTAGCTAGTATGGGGCAGCCGTGGATACACTTGTGCAACACTAGGAAGTAAGACATCATCATGGCCATGGTCAGTACTAACTCCACTAGAAGTAGTGGGAAACTGGGAGTGTGGCATCCAATGTGGAAAGGTAGGGAACACTTTTGTACTGAATCTTTGCATACAAATGTAGAAGGCTTAAGCTGAGATCCTTGATCCAGCAACATACAAGCTCCTGTGTTCATCTACCTCTAGTTCTAACTCACGTTCATGAGCATTGCTAACAGCGCCATGCAGGTGTCCAAACCTCATCCTCCTCATGCACATGGACTATCACAAGGGCTTCTAAGTCAGCCATCTAGGTGGTTCCTCAGCACCATCCGGCCACCAGTCTAGTACTTTCTTGAAGACAGATTACAATTTAATTTATTTAAGTATTGACTGCTAGGTGGACATTACCCAGGAAGAATAATCCTACAAGAACCATTCCTGTAGTAAGAGAAAATATGATGCTTCAAGCTGCCAATGTAGTCTTGAACTGGCACTATCGACTTGTATTTCTTTCCAAGCAAATTGACAGTTGATGGGCGAAGAGTATGTGAAGACCTAATGTAATGTTCTGCTGATGTATATAAAAGACAGAAACTTACCTGCAAATTCTTATCAGAATCTGAAACTACAAGGCTCAAGGTGCTTCCATCAATTAAAAACTCAGTTGCAAAAGAATCAAGCGACCCAAAATCTTTTGCCAGCAGACTCAATTGAGAACCTTGCTCCTTCCAGCTAAGAAAATATATGCTTTTGTGAATATCACCAAACAAAATAAAGTTTTTCACCTGTTCAGATATTGAAAGAATGTCATCCATTGTAATGCATTGCTACAGAACTGCGATAACCTAACGCAACATAGCTTACATACAAAAAAGCACACATCATTGCACAGACAATGAACCAAAGTAATGGAACAACTAGACAAAACAATCTAATTTAAGAACCGGCACATGATCGTTATGTAGATTCCAATGTAGGTCATTTCAGGATTCTTGTTGGCCAAACTTCTTCAGAAAAGTTATGTACAATGACAATACATGATTAACACTACTAGATTCACCATGAAACATACTTTCATAATATATGATTCTGTATTCAAAATATTATAATATATATGATTCTCCATTCAAAATAGTATAATTTACAAAAAAAAAGTGTGATGTTAAGTGTCATATTGGAGTTTTGGAGCCTGTGTTGATATCCTAAGTGAGCTATATTTGGAATCAGAGGGAGTAAAACTTCAAATATAACTGAAAGTATCATTGTCAATAAAGTACAGGAAACCTAGCTCTGAAGAAATGTGCTAAGCCTAGGAATCTTAAGCTCATCAATGCAAGTTCTCATATGGCACAGGGCAATCAGAGTTGGAGATTTTGTTGTTCATGCAATACATATAGTGAATGAAGTCACAATTCTAGTAAAGCATTGTCAAGGCTTTAAAGGCCATCAAGCGGTGTGTATCAATGCACAGCTCTCATGCGCGTTCAAGAAAAAAGGCTTAGCACAAACTAAATTAATTCAAATCTATCAATCAGCCATTGAAAGCACCAAGAACTTTTTACATCCCATTGTATTTGTACAATTCTGGCTGGAAATTATGGTATGGCCTCAAAGAGCTGGTGTTCAGATCAGATAAGAGGTAATCTCTAGGATCAGGAAACAGTAAGAAAGTGAGGGCACTCTAAGATGGAATGCTTTGAGGTTGACCAAACACCAATGATGGTTAGCTCCAGTTTTGACTTTCCATCCAAGTGTAGTTTTCAAAGACCAAAATAAAGGAGCACTAGCTACATAAACGAAGAAAAAGAATAAGATTTTCTGTTGTTCTTGTCTCCTTGATAGATTTGTCCTTACTAGCAGTCATCGAAACATATAAAGGCATAAAAAAATATAAATTTAATCTGGTACCAGGAAAATTGTTAGTAACTATGAAATACAAAATCAGAGGTTCCTAAGCACCATATGTAAATCAAAATGAAGTTTTTACTGAACTTACAATGTTCAGGCTCACAACATGCAATGGGGCATCATAGAACGCAACAGCAGTCAATTCAGAGCCAGTCCATTTGTTCAATGTGATCTTAGGACCAGAAGCTATCAGTAGATGACCTTGAAGAGAGGCAACAGCTGAGACAGCACCTTTACTCTCTTTTGAGTAGACTTCCGTAACCTGAAACTAAGATTGACACGTTACCAGATAAACATAGTAGTAATAGAACTATCCGCAGAAATTTTATCCAAAAAAGTACACAATGCTCTCCTCAAGTACCAGATTCTGAGAATTTTCACTTTTACTGAAAGAGAACAGAAGCACTCTTCCTCTAGCAGCAACATCCTCCCCTTGAACATAAGCAGTTCCAATTGCCATCAGGGTTTCATTTTCCTTTGTGGTTGTGTTCTGAGGTGAAAATAAATAATGTTTTGGTCAATAATATTTTAGCTGAGTGCAGTATCCATGAGGGGAGAAACATACATACTTGCAATGTAACAATGCGCACTGTTAGAGCATTTTCAAATGGTTGCATCGGAATGGTGAACCTTGTCTCCCAACGTCCACTGGGTTTCTCCAACTCCATAATACGAACCTCAAATTCATCAACAGTATAAACCTTTTGGAGGTCATCACCAATTGTAACATCGTTTTCTATGTGCAGACCCAATTCTTGATCAGCCATAGAAGAAAGAACTTGATTTAAGGGGCGAACAACCTGCAGCAAAACAAAAAAAGAACCTTACTAAACAAATTTATCCAACAATCAACAGCCTGACAAGCACAATCAAAGATAGCAGTAAACGGGTAACAAAATAATAGTATTTTTTTTCTCGAAAGCGCAGGAGAACTGCGCATCATTATATTAAGAAGAAAGAAGGGGTACCCCCCCCAAAGGGTTACAGATATGAAGGAACTGTAACACTCCCTAAAAGTACAAATTCTCTCTCTCTCTCTCTCTCTCTCTCTCTCCTCTAAAGAAAACAGCAAGACCAGGACTAGACCAGACCCCCAAAATTAGGTGGTTGTAGGGGCCAGGGCAAGGAGGAAGGAGATTCCTTTAGCCCCAGCAATCGACCGTTGTGGTCAACAGTAAGCTGTTCAAGTCGGGATCAGCCCCATCGAAGACACACCGGTTTCAGTGATTCCATAGATACAAAATAATAGTATCAATTTCTCGTTGAATTACATACTCCCTCCATTCCAAATTGGAAGTCGTTTAGGCTTTTCTAGATACACACTTTTTACTATGTATTTAGACATATCTAGGTGCATAGCAAAAGCTATGTACATGAAAAAGCCAAAACAACTTACAATTTGGAACGAAGGGCGTACTACTTACAAGAACAGACAAATAAAACAGTACAACACTAACAGGAACTGACACCATTAGACAGTACATACTACAACACCATGAGACAGTGCATACTACATCCAGGAACAAACCAAAAATTACATAGTACTTACAGGAACAGAGACAATAAGTGGATAGAGGGATTGCTCTGCATAATATGTGACCTGATGTGGGGTGCCATGCAATGGGACCTACAAAAGTGCAATGAATAAAACCTCTGTATACAAAACCTCTGTATACAAGATAAAACCCTTTAAATAATGTCAATGTATAGTATGTGTACACGAAAATAATTTTACCTTTTGAACAGGCCAGTAGTTGTCATAGTTATATGCTGACGGCAACTGACATATCTTCAGAAAACCCTGCACCTCATAATTTATGAATCTCAAATGATTTAAAAATGGAAGCAAAATAAGTATATAAACCCTACTCCATTTTGCTAGGTTTGTCCATGGCCTTGGGAAAATATATTTTGCAATGTTTGCCCATTGACGATATCAAGATAGTTGTTGCAATGTTTTACACGCATTACCCATAATTTTAAAGGCATTGAAAGAGCAGATGTGGTTATATCATGTTACAAATAGGGGTATGGATTGTCATTTCACATTGATTTTTTCTTGGAACTCATACTTCCTTGGTCCAATGTGTCTGGTGGACATCGTGAAAGAGGGAGTACTATGTTAAAAAAATGCATATGTAAACAAAACTTTACCTGAGATGTAACATATATAAGGCCACGGCAACAATTGACATTGTGGAGAACGGTAAAGGCTACAATCGGACCATCACATAACTGCAAAATATAACTGTTTAAAAGAAGAAAAATATAACTCCTATTTCCAGATAACCTAAGGAAATACAATCAGCTCCACTGGTAATCTTTGAGACGTGTAATACGTAACAATTAACATGATATACGCTTTTGAATATGAAAGAAACAAAATATAAATTCTGATGGATTTAGCATTCAGTCCAGTGCGAGTCTAAGAGGCTGGGGCATCAGGATAGACCATATGAAATTGAACAAACAGTGGGAATAGTTAACATCTAATTGAAAAAACTGCAAGATAACTTTTCTTTTTGTCCTTTTGGATTATGGAATGATGATATAAGCTCAGCAGAATAACTGAGTTAGATTCTACTCAACAAAAGAATGTTATTGCTTCCTAGCCATGCAAGAATATCAAGGAAAGAGTTGACATCTAAGATACCCCAAAAAAGGACACTAATAGTATAGCATTTGATACCTGTGGATGCACCCGAAATCTTTGTCGGCAAACAAAAACCCAGGTTGGCCTTGGGCCACCAAGAAATAATCCCTCATAACCTCCAACATTATTGAAAATTGTTATTCTTGGTCGTGTAAAACTTGATATGTCATCTCGTGATGAGACATCAATTGAAACGCGACGAAATCTCAAACTTCTGAGTCTTGAATCACTGGCATTGTCAAGATCAGATGAACCATTAGGTGATAAAGGAGCACATTGTGCATTGCTTTCCAAACCACCATAACAATAAGCGTGGTAACACAACAATGTCCCATCATTCAATAGTCCAAAGAGGAATGGACGACTGAACTGACCAGACCATCTATGCATTGCAAGCTCAACTATCTTAATGTTATTTGCTTCCTCTTTCTTCACAGAAACAGTAGTAGCATCTGGGACTCCAATTACAGCATCCTTAGTATGGGAAAGGTCATCTGACAAAATAGCTAATCCAGAAACAAAATCTTCCACAGAGAACACACATTTAAAACTGGGCACTTCAAAAATTTCCAGTTTACCGCTTTCAAAACAAATTATGCAATATATATCTGACTGATCATGAGAAGAACCATCATTGCCATCAGTTGCCTCTCCAATACCAGTGGATAGCCATGCATCAGTACGTGCCCTTCTTAGCCATGGCTCAGAGCCTCTGTCACGGTAAAGTGTACATGAAGATATTCGCTCACTTGAGCTTGCAAATACAGCAGGAGCATTGACAGAAATAGTACAGTTAGAATGATCTGCATCAGAATAAGATACCAAGTATTCAAGCTCCTTTTTAACAAAAAAATGACAAAAGTGCAGCGAACAAAATAGAAGTTCCCATGATTTCAGTTAACTGGCAATGACAAAGACATAGGCCATGAATTGAGCAGGTAGGCCACCCAAAAAAATCTAGATTAAACCGACTTTAAGCATCAAGTATATTTGTGTAAAACCAACTTTCAGTGCTAATATGTGAACAATGCACCATCAAATATGTGGCCTATACCCATCAGAATTCCATGTGGCACAGATAAAAATTCATGTGGCATAGAAACCGATTGAAAGCTAATCACATCTAAACATCATCAAAATTATCAGGTTAACACTGGAGTATGGATTCTGGTGGTATTCTGGTGGTCTTAGATAAGCTATTGCCATGTGCTTATTTGATCTGTTGCATCCTATACTCAGTTTCCTGTCAGATGATATATATTGTGGTTAACCGATTAACCGAACCGATTCCACCAAAACCAAAATTGGTCTGTTAATTGAATTCTGGAAGCAAGTTTGGTGACCATTTTTCAATAAACGAACTTCTTAACCATTTTAACCGCACTAACCAAATGCCCAGGCCCATCAACCTCACTACCATACAACCACTGCCAAATCCCAACAACTCTTCACCCCAGCTTGTGTCAGGATCTCAGGGTCACTATCGAGGGTTACTTCCAACCTCTCAGATGCCCACCACAAGAACTTCTCACCATCTGTGACGAAATCTCAAATTCTCGATGATTCCAATGTGAACCTTGCATATTATTGTACTAGGTGCTTCACACAGCACATGTTAATCCATGTTGCACACAAGGTACCACCGCATAAAGAAAGTGGCACAAAAAATCCTTCATGTCTGGTATCTGGTACTTCATTAATGATGCAGTAGATCTTTTAACAGGTTAAGCATTGATGCTAAAACTGTATATCACCAATTAATCTATTAATGAGCAATACAATTAGATATAACAAAAAGTGTAACAGTTGTGAAGAGTGAAAAGGAGACACTGATAGACATTTGAGCAGCCCTACTAGATTCAAAGGATGACATGAGCTGGAATGTATTGGAAAATGATCTGCCAAGTAGTTGCTGCTTAAGTAAAACAGAGGGAATTTTCCTCTACAACGGTGGCCTACAGGACACTGCTAAAAAATTTTCTTGTCTGTCTGTTTTTTTCTCGAACAACGCAGGAGGACTGCGTGTCATTTCATTTAAGGAAGAACCTGTCTGTCTGTAGGAGAGACAAAAAATGAGTGTCCTACACAATTTTTTTCAGTGGCCTAAAGACAAAATAACATTAGTGTCCCCTACAAAAATTTCCGTATTTTGTTTATGCCACAGGGTAGCTTCAGCCCACATTCAGTGGGAGAACCCAGTGTGGAAAGGAAATTCTGTGTGGCATAAATGAAAAGGTTGAAACACTGCAGTAATGCTCAATTGTCGCAAAAAAAATTTGCTACCAGTCCAATTGTTGGCTATCATCTACATCCAGTCCCAGGGGATACCAATTTATTTTCACTTTGCAGTAATATGCATAGGAATTTACTAAATCGATGATTCCATTTCATTATGTTTGTCCAAGGCTTCGAGGGTACTTGTTTCAATACGTTTTGCACAAGTTCAAAAGGATTTGTAAAAACATTGCAATGTTATTTCCAATGAACTCCAAATGTGGCAAATGGTCAGTGGTTTGGAAGGAAACATAGCAAGCATTTAATTTTGTAGGTTACAAGGAGATACAGGCGCGGGGTCGTATCGTGTGTAATGCTTTTCCATTGCATTGATGGTTGCTGTGAGTTTCCTTGGTCTGTGCTCAATAGTGCGCTTGAACAAACATAGCGAAACAGGGAGTGTTGTCATAAACCTCATTTTTTTAGTTTACAAAGTAGGATATGCCGAATTAATTTTTAATTTCTGATCTTCTCAGGACATCTGGCATTACCATTTCTCAACTGAGTAACCGACTAGTTTGGGCCATTGCACATTGTAATTAAATTAGTACAGTTAAACTATAAAGTGAAATTGGGCTTAGACAAGTGCACAACAAAAAAGCATGAAAGAAAAATAACACAACTAGTGGATATATGTATACCATACCTCCGACAAGAAGTCGAATGGTTCCATCAACCATCTTCAAAAGAACATATGGATCTGCAATTGAAGCAGATGCCGCTGCAAGAGGCTCAGAACTCAATGAAGATTCCGAACTGTGCATAGTGAAGTTTAGTTCTTGTGTCATGAAGGAACCATCAAGCACACGAGCACCCTTGGCATATACCTGTATGACACGTCGCCTGCAAAAATTCAAATAACATTATGATGATAAAGACAAAATTCTAACGGTGATGACCATTCACCATTTAGTAAAGATCATTTCGATACATATCTCTACGAAGATGCTAAAGCCAGTAATGCCATGAGAGAAGTGCTAGTTGTGCTTAAGGTAAATAGGCAATCAATGGACGACAATGATAAAAAGAGTTTCATTATCGTTAAGAGTATGGACATCTGCCACTCAGAATTTTAAAAAAATAAGTCCATAACTCTAGTTGGCTTCCTGACCCATCAATTTATGTACATCACCTTCATAATCTAGCAAGAGTAATTGAAGACTAAATATATCTCTTTCCCTGTCAACCTGAAAGCATCACTCTTCTTTAAACATGACCTTCAAATCTTCAAAATCATATAGGTTGATGGATGTAGTATTGATATTACTAGATTCAACATGAGACATACTTCCCTAATATCTAAATCATTTTAAAAAATAATAGATCTTCATAGATATTATTAGTAAAAGTGTGATATCGATGACCATGCCGAATTGGGATCAGAGGGAGTACATTTATTAACAAACGTTGAGCCCATATACAGCAATAGTGGGAACAGTTAGTTCCAACAAAGTTCTATTTTGAAGTTCAATGCACAATACAAAAGAAATTTACATGAAAAATAATTTGAATTCAGAATTTTAGATGCTTTCAGCTAAGGAAAAATATTTCTATGAAAGGTTACGACCGTAAAAGGCACATCAACTGTCTTCTTTCACATTGGCTTCAAAATTTTAGATGCTTTGAGATAAAGGAGAGGACTGAGGAGAGAAGGTAGAAGTGAGTGTAAAGACATGATTTTCATACTATTAACCTAGAGCTCTAGCAAATTGGCTGCTGATTTCCTTTTCTGATATCACTCTCTGAAAAGCTAGTGTTGGTGTAGACATAATAAACATTGGACTTGATTGATGCTGCTATCAATGTTGTCCTTCCCACCACCTCCTTGCAGTCCTTCCCTTTGCAATAATTTAAGCCACCAGAGGCCCTCGCTGCACCACCCAAAAAGCAAGCCAGATAGGGGAACGATGGATGAAGAGGTTGAGGTAGGTGGCAATTTGTCCGTTTAGGTTATCACAGGGAAGAGGTAGGATCTTGGCCAAGTGTCCAAGTTGTGCTACCTCCCAGGCTTAACATGCCCAGGAGTAAGAACATTGTTGTTATCAACAGCTGTGATAATGCTAGTTTTTACCAAGAGAACCTGGTTAATTTGCAGCACTATTATGCTACAATATTTGATCATTTGTTGCCACTTCAGACTGCCAAAAATTCACGTGATATTGGCCTCAATTGGAACAGCAGATCAAAGAAGCGCGTCGCAGCAAATCGAGAAGCGGACCCCACCCCGCTTCTCGCATCTGGCGTCCACAAGTTTAAACCTCGCGTTTTGCCCACAAGGGTGTTCGTCTGACGTGTTTGACGCAAACTGTTCAGCAGGCTTTTCTCACTTTTCTTCATCATACTCGAAGCAGATGCAGATCCAAACACAGCCATTGATAAGGCAAAAAACTAATTGGTCTATCTTGCAATTTAGGTTGCAAGACTCCAATAGAGCTAATTCGTAATTATCATTAACTGAATAACCAATACAGTGTAATGGTAAATAATAAGTTTAGTACAATATAGCAAAGCCATCGCAAATAGTCACCAGGAATCAAGGGCTGCAGGTCTAAACATGGATCAAAGGGAGTAGTTCAGAGTGAGTGACCCCAACCAATCCGAGTCACCAATCACTCCACATATGCATGCATTTGTACAACAACAATATATAAAGTGACAAAAGAAAAGGATGTGATTAGCAGTGGGCCATACCTCCCAAACAAGTTACCAGCAGCAATTGTGCTTGCTTGAACATTATAATCAACTGTTTCAGTAACTTCTCCGAGATCATCACCTGTCTGAAGTACCTTTGAAACACAATAATGGTGCACAGTTTTTAATTCTTTTGTCAAGCGAAATTCTCAAGCCAAATTGAAATGAACTATATGTTAAATAGAAAAATCAACGAGTAATAATTTTGTTAAAGAATGGTGGATCAACCCCAATGGAAATCAAACATACATAACCCACCTAGCAAATCAAACAAGTACACATTGCGTCAAAAGAAATTAGAGGATCAAGCCCAGTGGTAGCATATATTGTTAAACACCAAATCAATAATCCTTAAATAAAAAACTTTAACCATACATCCGTATCACATGATCGTATATGGAAATACTGGTTTTACAGACAACAGGATGGCAATGCAGCTACTTATACGGAAGACACATAACTATGTATACATCTTGCTGGGGATAGAAAATAATGATTAAATTTAGGGGTGATTTCTTATATGCCACTGAATAACTTCATATTCCAGTCGCATGCTACAGGTATTCAAGGGCCCATGTTCAACCACACATGGCATACCGAATATTCAGTGGCATATCAGAAATCACTCCTAAAATAATAATCAGGCTAAGTTTAGGGGCAATTTCTTATATGCCAGGGAATAACTTCGAATGTTGATCAAATTTTATTTATATTCCAGAGACCTTATGTTCAATCACACAATGAGTGGCATAATTATGTAAGAGTAAATTGCACCCAGCATACAACAACTTTTATGGTCGTATCACTTTGGTCCAACAAGTTGTAAAACATGCAAATGGATGCATGAACTTGTCAACTGTGTACATGTACAGTCCATATGTGCACAACAAGCGTATTTTGCCATGGTACCAATCCACATGGACTGTAGCTTAGGTCATAACTACTATTTTTTAGGAGGTGGAGGCCAAAATGCAAAATTGAAGTCCCTAGGCCCTTTGTAGCCTAACTCTTCCATTCATGCAATGCACTCGGTAAGAAATTGGGCATGGCGGTAGCTCGGCAGTTAGCAAGCAAACCTCTACTCCTCTAACCAGTCGTCTTGATACTGAAAGGGCATCATGACGTGAATGGAGACAACAAAAGGTCCCTGATGTGTCCCGATGCTCCAGTCGTGCAAGCCAAGCTGGTCATCACCACTTGTCCCTGCATGCCAGCCACTGCTAAGCTGCAACCGCAGGTGAGGTCTGCACCCAATCCGTGTCCAATGGAGTTATTTTGTTTTTTAATTCTTAGTGAGTTGGTTGAGTCCAATTCTCAGTAAGAGAAAATGTGGTTAAAAAAATGGAAGCTGTGATACGTGGCATCATCTTTGTTTTCTTATTTTCTGTGTTGAGTTGGTTGGGCAATTATGAATGAGAGGAAATGTGGTTAAAAAATAATATAAGCTGGGAATTGATCCCAGGACCTCCTAGAATGGATCACTACAATATGTATGTGTCCATTAATACTTATTAGTACACCTACTCAACCAGAAGTTAATTAAATTTTTAAAATACAACAAATTATTTATTCAGTCAGAAGCAAAAATGATGAAATTTTAAAACTTCAATGAAATTTCGTTGAAATTTTAAACCTTGCCTACCACCATGGTAAAATACGTTAGGGGGCATAAAATGTGACCGTACACCCACATATTTGACAAGTTCATGGTTCCGTTTGCACGTTTTGCAACTTATTGGACCAAAGTGATACAACCATGCAAGTTATGGTATGATGGGTGCAATTTACTCATTATTGATCTGTTTGGTTCATGGGCTTATGCTAGCCTGGTTAGGCCAGCCTAAGCCTGTCTCCACTACATTTGGTTCATGTTTGGTTCCATATAGTGAAGCCTGTTTTGATTTTGTTGTGTTTGGTTTCCTTGCATCTTGGATGGCATCACCTCATCTTTCCAAGTGATGAGCCGTCAGCCTGTCACCTCCTCTCTTCTCTGATCTTTCTCCACTATGTCCTTGACGCTGCTCTCGCATATGCGACTGCGCACTCCTCCTCCTGTGACGCCTCCATGGCAGCGCGCGCAGCGGAACTCGCACATCCTGACCCGTGGCGTACCACGACTGTCGGGCTCAGCCTCCTATGCCATCCTCTGCTGCTGATTTGTGATGGACGCCACGAAGCCGCCGCTGGCATCCGCGCCGGCCTCCACGACACACGAACCCCAGACGCTAGTGGTGCAAGAGATGGCGCCACTAGCGAGGATAACACAAGGAGCGAGCTCGTGTTATGCAGCACGTAAAGGAGCCCCCGGAAGCCGTCGAAGCCAGCAAGCCTAGCGTCTGTGGCAGCGGGGGTTGAGATCGTGATCCTCGAGGTCCTAAGCAGTCGTGGCTCGGCAGGGTGCCATCTCCTTTTCACCGTCAAGGCCTCTAGGCTCCACCAGCTCTCACATTGTTTGACATTAGCCTTTGATTGGCTTCTCGTTAGTTGTAGAGATGCAAATCAAGATGTACAAAGCAAGCGTGGCGTATCCCAGCTTCCACAAGCGCCCGGTTGTCCACCGCGGCCATCGCCTCCCTCCTTGACGCGGAGTGTGGACGAATTGAGGTCCGCTACACCTCTCTTGACGTCATGACCTCAAGCTCTGGCGAATCGAGGTCCAGCGAGGACGAATCAAGGTGCGGTGCAGATGAATCGAGGTCTGCCAGTCCTCCTTCCCATCATAACCTCGAGCTCCAGTGAATCGAGGTACATTGCGAACGAATCAAGGACCGCCGCTCCTCTCTCACGGTCATAACCTTGATCTCGAGCGAATCGAGGTCCACCGCTCCTCTCCCTATCATTACCTCGCGCTCTGGCGAACCTTAGGAGCCGTGCGGACAAATTGAGCTCCGCCCCATTGAGACCTCAAGCTCCAACGGCGCTACACATGGTTGTGCATAGCTGCGAGATCTGCTCCTCTACTTGCAAATGTTGTTGACGTCCCATCGGCCGCTGGTGAGCTCCGCTGCGTGCTGGAGTTGCGTGGATGAGCTCCATCGAGCTCCGCCAGCGGTAAGGACGGCACAACGCACAGGAGGTGAGGAGATACCTGCAACATGTGCCAACGAGGCTTGTGCAAGCATGGCTTGTTGCAAATGCTTGCTCCCCTCGTTTCCAGAAAGCCAGGCCCCAAACTCCGTTGCATTGTTGAAGCCTGGCTTAGGAATTTGGACAGGGAACCAAGCACATCAAGCCTGCATACCGCTAGCCTGTCTAGCTCATTAGCCACCCAACCAAACACAACCTATGTAATTATTAAATGGCATATTATGGGATTTCTATTTCATTTACTACCAATACTTTCCATATCATGTGATCACTTTTGTGCATAATGTATCCGTATGCAAGTATGCACCTATTTCAGTCACGATTTGGAAGAAAAGAATTTTGTGTGAAGCGCAGGACATGCATTTCAGGAAGCAGAAAGGGCGTTTAAAAGATGCACAAATGATGTCTCGAGCATGCAAATGCACAAATTAGACACAGAAGGGTAGCACACCGTCCTTTGATTTCAAATTCCACAAATAATACAACAGGAGAGTTAGAGAAAAAAATACAACCATTATTTCAGAAACATACATAAGCATTAAAACACCCAGCCAAGCACCTGTCCCATTCTTTAGGCGTGGGTACTGCTGGACAAACCTAGCTTTTCAAAGCCATGCTTTTTCAGGCCAGGCAAGGGGTGTGAACAGTTCCATACTCACCTTTGAAAGATGAAGATCAGAAAACATTCAAATATTGTATTTTCGGCAATCAACTACTCTCTCTAAGATTCCACATTCTACTAATACCAAGACTTGAGATACTATTATCTTTAGTCCCACATGATTATAAAGATTATAATCAATAACTCAGAACTCACTGCAGAATATCTTCAAGGAGAAAAAAGGAAATGGAAATAGAGTTACCATTGTACGGCTTTCTAGGCTTATTATCAAATAAGCATGATATTCATTATCCTCAGTTGTAATTCCACGGGAACTCTTGTAGTAAACCGTCCAAATACCTGTGCAACTTGGTAGTTCCACCTAGACAAGTTATGAACAAACATAAGTAAAATACTTGGGGCAACGAAATTGAAACTTCCGAGAACAAAAAAAAAACAAAGAGAATTGCACGATATTGTTAATTTCCACCATATAAGCTATTTGGGTACTATAGACTTCTGAAAAGTCAATTCCCTTCCATTTTTACACTATGTCTACTCCCCAATTTTTTTTCACATGATTCCCTTTTTCGCTTAAAGTAGACAGTGATTGTCATGCCTAGTAATAATGTCATCATCCTAGTCACTTATAATCAACACAAGCCCCCTCCTGATCTACACAACAGCCACAGATAAGCTCTCTTACAGATAAGCTCATCACGGAGACGCTCAAAACTACAACCAAGCTTTCCTCACCGAGGACAACACTAACGATCAACCATCTACAGCGACAAATATCCCCTCATTCTCATTGGTCATCTGCAGACACAGCTTGTCTACCAATGACAATGACACTGAGATCCATCCACCACTCTGATGGTACTGCCTATAAGCATCCAATTATTCAACCCATCAAACCCATCTATGCCACAACCCAGTTATCAAACCCATGAAAAGGTGACAATGTGCGGGATGCTGGCATGTGACAAGAAATTGGAAAATAATGGTTTGGGGAGTGGAGGAGTTTATGAGATATCAATTAGTTGGGGGTCTGGTTTAGTTTCTACCAAGATGTGTCTGCGGGAAGTATGAATAAGGGTGCGTTATAAGATGCCTTTTTACAATTTTCCCTAAATTCAAAATATAGCAGGCATATTGATGATTGCAAAATACTAATATAAGATGGGAAGGCAGAAGAAAAATGGTAAAGTATGTTGTTAGAGTTTCACAAAAGGCAATGATGTAGTGGTAAATTGAGCTGTCCTGGTATGACCCAGTGACTGAATTTTTCTGCTATTACATGACGAGCGATAATTTCGGGGAATAGACCTTTTGTTTTTTTTGCTGTCAATACATGTCAGGTTATCCAGCAATGTTAACATATTGACATGTTACAACATGTATATAACATTATAACCTATGTGATTACATTACCATCCCCAAAGTCCAACAAAAAATAACCTCTACGTGTATTCCATTAGGTCAAAGTTACGCATCATGAATGAATGTGCACTTGGTCTGTTAAGTAACCCAACCTGATTTTGCAACATCAAAAGTCCAAATGTAACTATGTCCAAATGAACAATACCAGGCGTAATAGTGACATCAATTGACAAAGAAAGAAAATTGCATACCAAGCATTATCTTCTTCCCAGAAGAGTGATAAAGGTGATTGACCAAAAGAACAGGAAAAAAAATGTATGTACCTCGGTAATTAAATCTGGGCGAATAGATTGTTGAAGGGCCGACAGTGTTCCATTCTTTCCATGACCAGAACAACACACCTGAAACAGCCAATACTGTCACAAAGGAAGAAACTCAAATGAAGAATGACAGAAGTTATACAGCTCAGCAATTATCTAAGAAATCAGGATGAGTAGATTGTGTTTCATGACATGATTCCACTAGAGCAAGAAAGATTTGATGCAAAGAATGGTAACAAAAAGTAAATTATGAATCACATTAATCAACTAAATGATTAGCACAAATTCATTAAGGATGTGTGATGCAGACAGAGTGCTGAACTGTCACACAACAAGTGCACTGTGCACACTAGCAGCCAGGCTTAAAGCAAGGACAATTCTGGCGCAAGAAACAGCAGCAAGAATGATGTCTCTATGTTTTCTTTTTCTCGAATACGCAGGAGAGCTGCGTATCTTTGTATTAAGGAGAGGAAAAAAGTCCAATTACAATAAAACCACACCCCACCTTGGACCAGAATGGGGTTAGAGTAGTTACGCAACAAAGAGGAATGTTACAAAAAGAAAATCACACGGACCAGACCACTACCCAAGCAAACTAACAGCACTACTGAGCCATACGGCCTACGCCTAGGGCAGCAAGCCCTTCTGCCCCTGCAGCTTTCCATAGCTGTGCTTCCTCATGGAAGGCATGTAGTGCACCTTGTAGATTAGGGGCAGATCCATCAAAAATGCAACCATTACGGTGCTTCCAGAACGATGTCTCTATGTTACTTTGTTTACATTGGAGAAAAGTTAGTTTGTCTACTTCAGCACCTAGAATTCTAATTGCATCAGTAAGTTAGCGTAAGGATTGGATGTGCCAGATCTGTGTGTTAGGGCTGGTCCTACATAAGGGCTCCTAAATTGATAAAGTGAAAATAATAAAATCAACTTCCTTTGTTACCCCAGTCTATCTCCTATCATTCCAAGCAACCAGAGCGTCGATTTTTTTTTATTGCAGTGTTTAGCCTGTCAAGAACTCAGTCAATGATATTGCGTATGGAAGAATACACAAAAGATCAAAACATGCAATAAAATGAGTGGAAAAATTAATCTATGGCTGCTGACCACAGGTGAGATTTTTTTATTTAGTTCTTTTGAGAATTTTAATTTGCAAAGGGACCCTCTGAGATACAATTTCTAAAAACAGACCCCAGAGTTCAACGATAATTGTCACAGCACCGAAGGCACATACCACAGCGCTGTGACAGTTAAAGTTGGCCCTGCTGTAACGTCAGGATACGTGACACCACAGTATACACCCTTAGCAGTGAGCACCATCCCAACAGGAGCCAAGCTCTTGGGCAGTTGGGCCCATTTTTCGAAATGGATTCCTGGAGGGTCCATTTGCAAAATAAGTTTTTGCAAAGGGCAAGTGTGAATAGGACTGGATCATAGATATTTTTTCCACGTTTTAATATAGTATACAGTATTAAGTCTGCACACTTTAATTTTTTGCTTTGTAATTGTTTTAAGGATTCCATTAACCCATCCAGGTAATAATCCGGGCCTGCAGGGGGACTGTGCACTGCCAAGTTCTCTTGTATATTTAGTAAGCTTTTGCCATGTTTTGTTTGACTCTCCTTTCCTTATCGATGTGTTTCCTTGACTTCAGTATCATATTACAATCCAAATTTGCACATAGAATAAACAATCTCAAAACCCATCTGGTATTAGATCCCATAAAACACTCAGATTTTGAGCAGCTGAAACTACTTAGGACCTGGATTTCATACCTTCTCTCTAAAATCAATTATGAAAATATATAATAAACTATAAAAGAACAAGATAGACTTCATTATAACCCACAATTTCAGAGTTCAAACAACTTACCAACTCATAATTGCTTTGTTTTGCAATGCCTGCCGCATTGGGATCCGAATTAGTTCTTAAACCATATGCAAAATCCTTCAGAGGACCAATATTGATCAGAGCATCTCTCACGACAAATGAGATCTTCTGTAAAGTTTACATGAAATGAATCGGCAATAGGAGAGAAAAAAATGGCAAGCACCTATGCAGCAGGAAACTCGTCGTGTAACAAAACAAAATGAATAACTAAAAATAAAGAAGAAATCGTATAACCTACAACAAATGGAACATATAACAGCACTGCAGAAGGTGGATATAAACAGATAGCTACCATACGACAGAAAGTATTCTTCAGACCTGTGCTGAATCTAGACTATTTGGCACTGAATTATTATGAAAAGAAAGTTCCTCAACACTGTTCACATCTTGTAAAACATCAGAAGGAACCCTTTTTATACGCTTTGCGAAAGGCGGGTCACCTTCAATATCAGCACACTGTTGCACAAGTAGACAACTATATCAGTCACCAAGGTTCAAGGGACAAACTAAGTTGAGCATAATTTCCAAAAGTTCACCGCTACATGTTACAAATGATTCGTGCATGGAAAGATGCAGTCATGTATAGAAATAAAATGATACAAAAGATACAAAGACTCACAAAACAAAGCAAAACAATCATAAGAAAAATATATATTAACAATTGCATGAAATAAACAAAAATCTTAATGTAGGAGAGAGGTGCAATGGACGAAACTTAGCAGCAACCTCTAGTCTAGTTTTTTTCTTGAACTAGCCCTAGCCTAGTTTTAATCAAGCAGCTAGACTAACAATAAAAAAACAAGCATCGAAAGTTTTTTCCTGCACTGACATTCCTACCATGTGATTCTAGATAGTATTTCTGCATGGATCTAGCCTGATTCCAATTGCATTTTCTAACATGTAAGAGCTAGGACGATTTACACAAAATCATAGGTTAGCAGAATTGCAAGGCCATTGTAAACTTGCAATACAAATACATTTGATTTTTAAGTCCATATTTTCCTAGTTAATTCCCTGACCTGCGGTCGCTCCATCACCACGTGATGTCGAGCAACCGCACCCTTCCAGGGTCTTGCTGGGAGTCCTGCTGGAGGACCCTATCGACGACCCCACCATCATTTACCGTGGGCCACCTCTTCAAGCAACTTCTGCTCCCTCCTAGGCTGGTCATCCGTGATAGGAGGTCACAGGCCACCACCAGCTGTCCAACGTCCTGCAGCCCATCCGCCCAACGCACCCGAGCCGGCCCATGACCACTCCGTTTGGTATGTCTACAGCAGACGACCTCGGGGAGACAGCTACTTCACCGCCACCTGTGCCGGCCCAAGTTCTAGCTGCTTCACCGCCACCAGCTCTTGCCCCGGCGCCAGTCCCTACCCCGGCACCGGAGCCACGCCGCCCAGTCACACGCTCCCAGACGAGGACTCTTCGACATGTTCAGTTCATGAACCTCTCAGCAACTGCGCCACCGATTTCGCCGATTCCGGCTAACTACAGGAGTGGGCTGGCCGATCCCAACTAGAGAGCGGCAACGGATGACGAGTATCAGGCGCTCATCTACAACGACATCTGGTGTCTCGTACCATGACCACCAGGTGCCAACGTTTGTGACGGGCAAGTGGATCTACAAGCACAAGTCCCAACTCCAACAGCACACTTGACCGTCACAAGGCGCGTTGGTTGGTTCACAGCTTCTCTCAACGGCACAGCATCGACTGCGATGAGACTTTCAGCCCCGTCGTCAAGTTTGCCACTATCCGGGCCGTCCTCAGCATCACTATCTCACACGCCTGGCTGATACACCAGCTGGACGTGAAGAATGCATTCCTTCACGGCCAAGTGGAGGAGACAGTCTACCGCCAACATTCACCAAGCTTCGTCGACTCCGCCGCGCCTAACCATATGTCTATTGCAGAAGTCCCTTTATGGACTTAAGCAGGCCCACCGCGCGTAGTACCAGCGCTTTGCCACGCATATCACGCAGCTCGGCTTCATCGCGGCGACCTCTGGCACTTCCCTCTTTGTTTACAGGGCACGAGCATCGCCTACTTGCTCCTCTACATCGACGACATCATCACAGAGTCATGGTCAGACCTTCATCGCATCACAGCACATCTTCGCACCGAGTCTGCAATGACAGACCTATGCGACCTCAACCACTTCCTCGGCATCGTTGACACGCTCCACCGATGGCATGTTTGTATCCTAGCGACAGTACACCCTTGACCTCCTCCAGGGCACGGACACGGCTGTGTCACTCCACGTCGAGCCCAATTGACACTCGAGCCAAGTTCTCCGCTTCTGACGGCGCTCCGATCGCCTACCCCTCCGAGTACAGGAGCATCGACCTGGCCTACGTCGTTCAGCAGGTCTACCTCTTCATGTCTGATCCTTGCGAGCCACATCTCGCGCTGATCAAGCACATTCTATGCTATGTAGAGGGCACCCTGTCGAATGGACTTCACATAGGCACCAGTCTCGTCGAGTCTCTAGCAACCTACTCCGACGCCGACTGGGCTATAGCTGCCCCGACACCAGACAGTCCACATTCGGCTTCTGCGTCTTCCTCGGCGACAACTCGGTGTCCTAGTCCTTCAGGCGCCAGACCACTATCTCCCGCTCCAGTGCTGAAGCGGAGTACCGTGCTATTGCACACATCATCGCCGAGTGCTATTGGCTCCGCCAACTCCTATAGGCGCTCCACGTCCCGATTGCTACTACGACCATTATCTATTATCACAACATCAGCGCGGTCTACATGACTGCCAACCCAGTCCATCATCGTCGCACCAAGCATATCGAGATTGACATTCAGTTTGTTTGCGAGAAGGTCTCTTTGGGCCAAGTTGGTGTTCTACACATACCGTCCTCCCACCAGTTCGCGGACATCATGATCAAAGGTTTGCATGCACAGTTGTTCATTGATTTAGGTCCAGTCTTCGCGTCTAAGATCCTCCAGCTACTACTGCGGGCATGTATTAGGGAATGTATAGCCAGTGATTTGTTCATTCCTTGTATGGTATATCATTGGATATATATAATGCAGCCAACCCCCCCCCCCCCACACACACACACACCCCACCCACCCTCCCTTCGTTAGGGTGTGAGGTGTTCTCTCATATTCCTTCTAAGTGAGCAGCATTTTTAGCATATAAGTTTTCCAGTTAAAATGTTACTGTGGAGAACTTTCTCAAATAAAAACAAATAATTAAGGGGCACAACCAGAGAGCAAGAGAGAGATCTCAAAACTAACCTCATCTGTTAGATCAGGCAGAACAGATGTTGGCACACCAAAGGAAAATTGCACAAGAAGGCTGTCTGCCAGACGACTGCCAAGAAAGAAGAACGAACTTCCAAGAGTTGTAGCACCCTATGCCCAGTAGGTTAGTGGACATGAAAAAAATTATCCTTCAGTTGAGTAATAAATAGTACAAGAGTAATCCCTATGAGCAAAGCAAGTGCATAGGTAACTGACCGAACTGAGAATAGATGCTTTTGATTTCATAAGATCTAATCTTTGCACAGCTCTGTAAATCCAGAAAAGTAGACAATGATCAATATAAAGTGTAGAACACTTGTACAAATAGTAAGCAATAGTATCATACCGCCCATCGTAAACCACTGTTAGTAATAATATTTCTCCATTCTTTGATGAAAACATTACAATATCATGGGATAACCATGTTGCTTTAGCTGCATCAAGCTCCACATGGAAACTCGTTTTAAGAGTTTCTGGGCTGCAAAGTTGACAAAGAGACATAAAGGCACCATAATGAAGACTAAGGAAACTAAGAAACAGCCATTTATGGTAGCAGAATCATGCATGGACCAAAGTAAAACATATTGTATACCGAACCCAATTATATACTTGCAATACTAGACAAGCACCACTATTTTTTATGCAGAAAATATGAACTTGAGCTGCAGCAGCAAATGACACCCTGTTAAGTACTAGTAAATATTGCATATTTCACAGCAACTGCCACTGATAACAGTCTTTTTTGAAGAGAATACGGGGAAGCCATCCCTTAATGGTAATAATCTGGTCTACAAGTCAATTGAATTCTGGATTGCAATATCATGCGACAAACTTTCTCTATTTAGTAAACAACCATGCAAAACGCCTTCCATTCAAAAACCAGGTAACAATTTCATTCAGCTTCAACAGCTAATTTCTCCTTTCCCCCAGCCATTGAAAATTATGCACGGTTTAATAATAGGCAAAACTGAAACATCAGTTCCGCAGACAACTTATAGCAACAGCGCCTGCCGATTTTTTAGAATAATAATGGTGGCAGTACTGGCAATCATGTAAAAGCATATCAACCGATGCAAATATATACTCGTATGCAGGTGCCAACAGCACATTGAAGGAAGTCACATCTAAGATAGCATCTCATTCAAATTGCATAGAATGATAGAATACAGAGTCCTAGTAAAAACTGGTGCTAGGTACAATTGAAAGCATCAGCAAACCCTAATGGACTGGTTCAAAGCTCAGCATTTCACTAACTAATAAGTATACCCTTTATGCCAATGGCCTCCAACTAAAAAAAGACAACCAGGGGGGAGAGACGTACCCCCTGATATTGCCCTTAAGAAGGTTGTACCACCATATAATGTGATCCAAATATTTTTGAAGGTCAACAGGTAAAACATGGTCACTGTTCAAGACTGTTTCATTTTTTTCAGGTACGCAGATGGTTATCATTTTGCAAGAATTTGTCCACAGAAATGACAGCCTTGTACCAATTCAGCATACTTCCTGACCCCCACAAGTTATTTCTGCTGAATCCAGTATTTTAGAAACCTGCCTGAAGCCAACAGAATCTTGACAGTTGATTTATTTTTGCTAGCTTTGATCTAGATCAATTTCCACTACGCATATTCAAAGAGAGCAAACAGTATATCCTTGATGGGTTTACAGGTGAGTGTTGGTGGCCATGCCCCATGGTCATTATCATCTAATGGTTAATGCCACAGTAGCTATATGTGTGCACTAGTGCAAGGTGCTAAAGTAACATAAACATCTTAGGAGTTACCGAGTTACCAATCAGAAACAAGGCATAGTGCCTCTCTGTGATTTGAGGGAAATAACAAGCAAGCACTTTCCTAATGCAGGATGTAGAGGAGTGAGCCAGTCATAAGGAAGATGGAATTTACAATTTTAAGCAAGAAGGCAACATACTACCTGCCATCAGGCTGGGATGAGAAACTGTTCAAGGCAAGTGAACAGGATGTGGACTGCAACAACAAAGAAAATTTAATAATCAATGATTACAGACAATCAAAGAAACAAAGTTCATCAGCCATGAGTATTTTTAGGTGGACCTACCTGACTATGATAATGGATTGAATTTGCACAGATCACAAGAATGCCACTAATAGGCGGAGGAACAGCAAGAAGTTGGTACGCATCATGCGGCAGTTTCTGGAGAGAACAAATAGTACTTTGTAAAGATCACATTGAGCCCAAGAAAATGAATCACTTAAGTGTTTGAGGGAAAAAAACACATTAATGAAGTGATTGCTTCAGTGAAGGAAAGAAGCAAAATAAACCCATAAAAAACAATACACCCAACAGGCTGACAAGGTAGGGAGTTGGAAACCGTGCTAAAAAAAATAGATAATCACATCAACAAATCACAAAAGGAACTGTGAAAAAACTTGAAAATCAATACAACTTCTGGAATCCCATGATAATTTGGATGAAAAAAAATTGAACACAGCTCCAAGATGTTCATTGCTAAGCGCAATTTATGAAAAATAAATTGTTTAGTTTAAAACCAGGTTATACACCTCAGATAGCCCCAAACAACTACATATCTCATAAGTTTAGTACAAAATAATATGAGCTTATCAAGCAATGATGTACTAGATCCAGACTCGGAACAACACAAAGAAGTCAAGAGTAATCTAAGTCATTGCTTAAACCTTTAATCAATTTCTAGCACAAAGAAGTATACGAAAGTACAAAAAGCAAATAACGACAACCTAAATTTCATGGATTTAGAGGTAAGTATTAGTTCTGTAAAGCTGTGCAAGGATCAATGATTTATGTGAAATCATAGTACTTATGATTAAAGCAATACAAGCATATTTTATTGATAAGATATAACAAATGGATTTTATAATTTGTTAATACCCAAACCATATAAATAAGTTAGGAATTTTTTTTGTGAAACAATGTAAGAAGATATAGATTTTAACAAGAAGTGACAAAAGCTTAAAACTGATCTTGCACACTTACAGCAAAAGACCATATCATCGGGTGTTGCTTTAAACTCATACTTATACTAAATGCAGATATCATGCATGTTTGGCTCTTTGATGAGATACGCCCAGCCCACGTAGGCTCTTGCTCATGAAGTATGACCAGCACCGGCTCAATATAACCTGAAGGCATCATAGTGGAAAGATGGCATGAATGGAATAGTTATGAATATGAGAAGTTTGTGCCACTAATGATGAATATATACAGGAACTTTGTGACAAGAAATTAAGAAAAGGAACATGTGATACGCAGAAATAGAAGCAGTGGACAGAGCAAAAGAATAAAATGGTTAAAGAACTCTTTCGCATAAAGCGATTAAAGTCTTGAACAAGAAATGGCTGCTTGGGCAGAGTAATGAAGAAATTGCTCCTCATCTGGTTGTATGGATCCCGAAGCATCCTGCTAATAAGCGCACTGTTCTAGAAGCCATGACCAGACCAACCAGTAATAGATTCAAGAAATTTGCTATCAAGGACAATCTTCATCTTTGGAACTTCTTGCAGAGGTGGAACTACAGCCAGGTGTTCCTGATTCGCACATTTGGAGGCTCTCTATTTCTGACCAGTACTCAGCGAAATCCATGTATGAAGCTCCGTTTCAGGGAGCAGTCCACTTTGATGCTTGGGAGCGCATATGGAAGTCATAGACACCCCACAAATGTCGTTTCACTATGTGGTTGATCATGCACAATCAATGCCAAAGTGCAGATCACCTGGCACTCCGAGGCCTCCCTCATCCTGAATGCTGCCCCTTTTGTAACCATAAGGACCGTGTATGCACACATTTTGACAAGTTCGTGCATCGGTTCGCGCGTTTTGCTACTTGTTGGACCAAAGCAATACAACCATACAAATTGTTGTATGGTGGATACAATTTACTCATCATATTATCATATAAGATATGATGACCAACAGTAGTAATTTAAAAAAAAGCAACATTTAACAAAATAGGATGGAGGGTTAGATAGAAGAATAATGTCAGCACCATCTACTTATAATACCTAGTTGCACATATTGCAAGACATTTCCAAAAGATCTTATCTCACCATGCACAAATGTAAAATCTTTGATGTGATTCATCTCTAAAAGACGCAAGTCAATCACGTATGAAGAATCAATCCGAACGGCAGCCGAACTCAACATACGTGTAGGTTCATCTTCTCCAACTAAGCTCTGCCCAACCTAAAAAGACATAAAATACCATAAATTGCCAATCAATATACATGTAGATTTTACATAACTGTACTAATTTGAAAGCGAACAATAAAACATCACATTGGCAATTAATTTCATGGATCCCCACTGTAAAATAAATTATGAAAATGGTAAAAAAAAACTTGGCTGAGGTTTAATGTTAAATGAATCAAGATTACAGGAGATCCAAAGCTACAAATAGTTACACTTCAGGATGACAACAAGAGACCAAATCAAGGAAAATCGACCTGCGCTGCTTTCAAAATTATCATCTGCAATCCATAAAAAAGTGCAGCACCACATCTCCCTTGAGGATCCGCTTTTATGACAGGACCACAGGCAAAGGATTCCCTGCCTCTTTTCAGATGCAACCAGTCAGGGCCTTCAAAGCAATGCATTGAGCTGAAAGATCAGGAATCATAATCTGTCAGGCAAAGCAACAAACTAATTCAACCATGACAATAATTATTTTAGTTTAGAAAGAGAGCCAGAGAAGAAAAAAAAGGTGCTACTTAATTTTATCAATTTGTGATAAAAATTAAAGGTGCTAGTACTCCCTCTGTTCCAAATTATAGGTTGTTTTGGCTTTTCTAGATACATATCATTTGCTATGCATCTAGATATACAGTGTGTCCAGATACATAGGAAAAACTATGCATCTAGAAAAGCCAAAACGACCTATAATTTGGAACGGAGGGAGTACAAGCCAATAGCCATCAGCATCTTGATCTTTCAAAACCTCTACAAGAACAACACAGCCATTTCATCTAAACATGTTGTGGTAGGCCCAACAAAAGCCACCAATAAAGAGGAAACAAAATAGTATGATCCTTCAACACGTCTAACAGAAATATATATAATACATATATGTGTAAAGTTTCCCCAACAACAAAATTCTAATTTGCACATACTGACTTATCATTACAGTTAGTTAAAAGTTAAATTATTGTGCCCATCTACAGCGAAGAAGAAATACTCTATGTTCGTCGGTCGTTCAAAGTGACAATCCAATGTGACATGTGCATACCTCGTTCGCAGGCCATTGATGCTGTCATCAAACTCGAGACATGCTATTTTTGCATCTTTAAATGCAAGTGTGATGGAGTCTCGTGTATTCTCTGTGCCATCCGACAACAAAGCCATCGACTCAATGTTACCGTGAAGCCTAAATGTCATTCAGAGAACGATTAGTCCTCCAAGAAGCTAACATCACTACCTGAACTCTAAAGCTAGAAGTAAATGCAGAAATGCAAGAAAGCGTCCTCTGCACCTGTAATAGCACACAAGCTCCAGTCGAGCACCAGATATCCCGTCCAGGATGGCACCGGCCGACGAAGAAGTCCCCCCATCCTCAGCCCCCATCACGGTGTCAGTCCTCACGGCGTACACCTCGAGCACGTTAGCCGCCACCACGACCAGGTTGGGGGTGGGGCCCACGCGCTGGGGCGCCCTCGCCGCCGCGGAGTCGATGTCACCCTCGGGACCCGAGATGGTGGGCCCCAGTGAGGAGAAGGCGGCGGCTTCAGCAGGGGAGTGAGTAATGAAGCCGGCGGCGCAGTGGTCGATGCCGGTGGGCCAGTGCATCATCTTGTACGCCGCGTAGCTCATCTTCACGGGATGGGGAGCGCGGGCGACGGCGATGGGGCCCGAGCTCTGGGATTTGGTAGCGCGATTCGAACGAAAAATGGAGCGGGGATTCTTACCAAAACCCTAGACAACCCCTTGGCGAAGCGAGGGGCGGTAGGGTAGAGCTGGGCATCCTACCGGTCGATGGAAGTAGCCGCGGCGCCGCGCGGGTGCGTGCCTCGGCGGGAGGGGAGAGTCGGAAGTAGAAGAAGCAGAGCGAGGCTCCGTCGGCAAGGCAAAGGAACGTCCGGGTCGGTCGGTCGCCTCGCCGCCGCCGCGGAAGGGGGGAGGGGATGCAACTGCTGCGTGGGAGGTTCAAAAAGGCAAATGGGTTTCAGGACTCCGTGCATTGCTACCGGTAAAATGTATTTTCATTATTAGCTTTAAAGTAAAAAATATTCTGCAATAATTTATAGTTTATTGATGTGGATTTTTGAAGACTACTCTATTGTAAAAATCCATCCTTACAACCCTTGCAATGATGCTACTTAATTTCATCAATCAACAACTTTAATCCCATCTAGATAGTATCCATGGCTGCGCTCGGCGCGACGCTCGCAGGAGCCTCCACGGTCGCCTAGCCGCGCTCACCGATTGCCACGTCGCCGCAACCTTTGTTGCCGGAGCCTCCACGGCTGCCCCACACGCTCGTCGGAGCCGTCGCCGCACTCACCGGCTGCCGCGTCGCCGCAACCTTCGTCGGAGGTGCTGCCGCGGTGCTCGCCAAAGCCTTCGGGCCGTAGGCCGGAGCACTCAAAGCAAGGCTCGACGGAAGCAGATGGAAAAAAAAAAGAGCAGCGTCGGAGCAGATAGACGAAACGAAGCAGAGTCGTTCGTGATATTTTAGTTTTTATGTGGGATCTGATGGAACCCGCTGGGGTTTGCTCCGGATCTTTCGATAAGAGTGGGGGATAACTCAATTTGAGGAGGATCGACGTTGTGCTGTCCGATACAACACCACAAGGGCTGCGCTGCGCCTTAGCGACAGTTACACCGCCTCCAATTTGTGTAGTCCTTGCTGTGCCAAGAACAAACTTGAACCTGCAAGCAAATCGAAGAACAAGTAAGAATAAGTGGACAAGCAAACAGCACACAGACTTTGCCCAAAAGATAAATCTGATACACACGAAATTGGGGTTCTGAATCGAGCAAATCGGGTGGTCTAATCGACACACGCGTTTACAAGAAAGTAGCAAACAGCTAGACTTACAACCAAACGAAATCCAAGTCTCAAATGGTGGCTGCTGGTGGTTTATATAGGTGGGGGGCAGCCAAGAGGCGTGGGGGGTGTAAACCCTAGCTTAGAATGGGCTCCTAGTGGGCTGAACTAGATACAAGGGCCTCAGCCCAAGACTGGAAGACTGAACGTCATTTTGGCGATTCTGCTTAACTCCTTTGAAATTTCGTCTTGAGGTTGGATCCATCTGAAAGTAGACTTCAGGAGCTTTCTAACAAGTACTCATGGGCTTCAAACAATGTTCGGAGCTAAGAGTTATGGCCTTCCGAAGTTGCCCCTTCCTGGAGGTCCGAACTGGTATGGTCCGATCTGATCATCCACACTCGCTTTCTTGTCATGTTTGCTCTCCCTCCAATCTGGTTCATGTCCCAAGCTCCTAAGAATAAGAAAAGCATCACAAGAATTTAGTAGTACCCCATTCATGGAGGATGGTTTATGGACAGCGAGGAACGAGTTTACCTGATAATTTAGCTCTCATGCACGAGCTCTTGTCATTGGTCCTTGCTGCGTAGTAAGCATGGGTGTATCGTTGGGAGGGATGTCCTCATCATCCTCCCCTTCTTGCATTTGAGTCGCTCTCGACTCAAGTTCATCTTCCTCACCCAAATATGGTTTCAAATCTGCAATGTTAAATGTGGGGCTAACCCCAAAATCTGCAGGCAACTCAAGTTTGTATGCATTATTATTGATCTTAGGGTGTGTTCGTTTCCTCCCCTCTAAAGTTTAGACCCGTCACATCAAAGAGAATCTTGCTATTTAGAAGTATTAAATAAAATCTGTTTATAAAACTTTTTGCACAGATGGATGCTAATTCGCGAGATAAATTTAATGAGCCTAATTAATCCATAATTTGCCACAGTGATGCTACAGTAATCATCCGCTAATCATGGACTAATATACCTCATTAGATTCGTCTCGCGAATTAGCCCTGAAGTTCTGCAATTAGTTTTGTAATTAGACTTTATTTAATACTTCTAAATGATAAGATTCTTTTGATATGGCACCTCTAAACTTTAGACCTAGGAAACGAACACACCCTTAGCTACAATTTTAAAATGGTCATCAGCTCTCGGAAGCAACTTTGACTTCCTCAAATCAGGAAACCGATCCTTTCTCAAGTGCAGCCAAACTAAATCACCTGGTTCAAAAGTGATATGCTTCTTTTCTCTGCTACCAGCAAGTTTATATTTAGCATTCATGGTTTCTATGTTCTCTTTTGTGGTCTCATGCATTTTCAACATCAACTCAGCACGTTGTTTAGCATCAAAATTCAATCTCTCAGAAGTTGGTAGAGGTAGCAAATCAATAGGGGCTCGAGGCACAAAACCATAAACAATCTCAAAAGGGCTCTTTTTAGTAGTAGAATGTTGTGAACGGTTGTAAGCAAACTCAACATGAGGCAAACATTCTTCCTATATTTTTATGTTCTTTTTCAAAATAGCCCTAAGCATGGTAGATAAAGTTCTATTCACAACCTCAATTTGTCCATCAGTTTGGGGATGACATGTAATGGAAAATAGCAGCTTAGTACCTAATTTAGCCCACAAAGTTCTCCAAAAATGACTAAGAAATTTTGCATCACGATCTGAAACAATTGTGTTTGGCACACCATGCAAACGGACAATTTCACGAAAGAACAAATCAGCAACATGAGTAGCATTATCGGTCTTATGACATGGTATGAAATGTGCCATCTTAGAAAATCTATCCACAACCATAAAAACACTATCCCTCCCCTTCTTTGTTCTAGGCAGTCCTAAAATAAAGTCCATTGAAATATCCTCCCATGGTGCATTAGGAACAAGTAGAGGCATGTACAAACCATGAGGATTAAGGCGTGACTTAGCTTTATGGCATGTTGTGCAGTGAGCAACAAATCTCTCCACGTCCCTCCGCATCTTGGGCTAAAAGAAATGATCAGCAAGGATGTCTTCTGTCTTCTTCACACCAAAGTGTCCCATCAGTTAGGAAAAATTTGTTCCAAGTTTTCCCCTCCTTACAGTTCAGCAACACATCCTTAAAATCATCATTATGAGCATATTGTGCTTTAATCGTTTCCAAGCCAAAAATTTTGCAATCAAGTTGGGACAGCATAGTGTAACACCTAGACAAAGCATTAGCAATGACATTCTCCTTCCCTTTCTTGTGTTTGATGACATAAGGGAAAGATTCAATGAATTCAACCCATTTAGCATGCCTACGATTCAGTTTTGCTTGACTTCGAATGTGTTTTAAGAACTCATGATCAGAATGTATAACAAACTCTTTGGACCATAAATAGTGCTACCAAGTTTCCAAAGTTCGAACTAAAGCAAGCAATTCCTTATCGTAAGTAGAATAGTTCAAGCTAGATCCACTCAATTTCTCACTGAAATATGCTACAGGCTTACCATCTTGCAGCAGCACGCCACCCAATCCAATTCCACTAGCATCACATTCAAGTTGAAATGTTTTATTGAAATCTGGAAGTTGGAGCAAGGGTGCATGAGTTAACTTATCTTTGAGCACGCTGAAAGCATCCTGTTGAGCTACAGCCCAAGTGAAGGTTGTACCCTTCTTAGTGAGTTCATGCAACGGGGCTGCAATGGTGCTAAAGTCCTTCACAAAGCGACGATAAAATCCAGCAAGTCCTAGAAAGCTTCGCACTTGGGTGACCGTTGTGGGAACCGGCCAGCTGTGAATGGCTTTAACCTTGGCTTGATCGACTTAAATTCCCTGCGGTGTCACAACATAGCCAAGAAAAGAGACTCGATCTGTGCAAAAGGTGCACTTCTCAAAGTTACTGTCGGTGTTGAACCGGCTGCCCACCGTGGGATATACCCAAGGCGGTAAGTTTTGGGTGAAGGAACGCCGAGATCAGGAACTCGAAGGTATAAGGAACACAAAGCTTAGACAGGTTCGGGCCGCAAGATGCGTAACACCCTACGTCCTGTATGGTGGTTGTATTGCCTTTGGTGTAGAATGACCTAGTGATCTTCTGTTTTGAGAGGGGTCCCTGACCTCCCTTATATACCCGAGAGGCCAGAGTTATAAAGATGCTAACCAACCTCCGCTGAGGGATCATACCAGAACATATCTCGAGTAAATCCCCTCCGTGTTGGTTAGCTCTATCTCCTATTTAAACGGGATAAACAAGAGATAAACAAGATGAATAAGAGATAAGACGGGCTTAATCTCTTAGACCTCTTTAAACTACGTTATGTGCCCAGCCCGGTGGCCCCGGGTCTGACAAGCCCCCGAGCTCTTCGTAGCTGAGTACTGCAGGCTTATCGAGTACTTCCGAAGTAGTCTTCGACTTCTTCTGGAGCTTCATCTTGAAAACCTTCTTCAAGTACTTGCTTGACTGCATCGAAGCTATGAGGTGCTCATGCCCCGAATTTTTGTTATGGTGTGCGATTCAAAAATCGCACTCCATATGGAGTAGCCCCCGAGCCTTAGGTTGAATCGGAGAATCAGGCTGAGGGTCCCATTTGTCTGTAATCCTGCTTATCCTTCAAAAAATTTGAAAAATAAGTAGTCGATGCCACGTATCCCGCAGCCCCCGAGCCTTGAATCCAAATCCAAATTTGGAGATAAGGATCCAACAACCGTGGCATGCAGGCAAAAAATGACAACTTGCGATATTACCAAAATGATGGCACAGATGATGGGTATTAGATTATTAATTCAAGAAACCCCTTTTTTCGGGCCAACTAACCCTGAAAAAATGGTTAATCGAATATTTAATCCAAACATTCCATCCAATGACCCCTCAGATTCGGAATATTCTCGGAAGTGACTCCTGAACTTCAGAACAGTAACTTTTCCCCACCCCGCTGGTTATTTAACCCCGCGACAACAGTAGGAAAAAACCGTGCTTTCAATCTGCATTCCGCCATAAGCCACCAAAATCCCCAATCTGAGCCAAGTGCCGCCGCCATCCCCCTAGGAGATTCTCCCGCTCTGACCTCCCCGCCCCTCTCCCTGCAGCCCCCGAGCATCTCGTGGCCAGCGCATCGGAGATGGCGTCCAAGAAGTCAGAGATCGAGGAAAAGAGGAAAGAGGCGGAGCCATCAACCGCGGAATGGACACATAGTAAGTGCTCCCTCAACAATCTGAACAAACTAGTTTCCGAGGGGTTGCTGCAAGAGAAGAACCTTGTCAACTGGCGCCCCTCATACCGTGAACCTTTCCCCATGGAGAATGTCGACGAAATCGTCACATTCCTCCATTTTGCCGAACGGGGATTGGCCCTCCCCACTTGTTCCTTCTTTCGTGGCCTTCTTTATTATTACGGGCTTGAGCTCCATCACCTCAACCCTAACTCCATTTGCCACATTTCCATTTTCATCCATTTTTGCGAAGCCTTTCTTGGAATCGAACCCCACTGGGATCTATTCCGCTTTCTCTTCCGCGTCAAACCCTAGCCTACCACGAAGAAACTGTCTATAGTAGGGGGCGCCGGCATCCAACTGCGACAGCAGGCCGGCGAAAAATACCTTTCATACAAATTCCCCTCAAATCTTCCTGGATGGAAAAACCATTGGTTTTACATCGAGAACCATGCTCCCCATCTTCCGACGAAGTCGAACAGACCCCGGTAGTGAGGGGAGAATGGAACCTCGAACCCTCCGGCGGGGAAATGGATCAAGTAAGAGAGCTGCTGGACGTCATTGAGGCACAGAAGAGGAAGGGAGTGACCGGCGCCTCCGTCATGTTCGCATTTTACAAACGCCGCGTCCAACCCATCCAGCAGCGCCATCACCTGGGCTTCGAGTACATAGGCCCCGCTGATCCTTCTCGCATGTGCGCAGAGGATTTGCCCGACGATGTCGCGCTCCAGCGGGTTCAGCGAGTGCTGCTAGACGTGGACGCCGTGCCGTACGTGCCCACATTGTTTTCCGCACGAAATCCGCCCAAACTAGTAAGAATTCGACTTCTTTTGCTGAAGATGGACGCTTTTACACCGTTACTTAAGTGAAGAACTTTCTGCAGGGACACACAGAGCTGTACAGCAGCTACCCGCCGCAGCGTGACATCCCCCGACCAGATCATCTCCTCCCCTCTGCTGCCGCTGCAGCCAAGAAGGCTCGCCTTGCTGCAGCTCAACGCAGCAGCGAGTCCACCGGAGGCGCGGGTTCGCAGGCGGGAGAAGGAGCCGAAGGAGAATCGCGCCGGGACAACTCCTCCGACCAGAGCGTGGAGTTGACCGGCGCTTTACCACTGGTGCCAAAGGGCCATCGACTGGTGCGCAAACGCAAGGCGCAAGAAGTCGAGTCCTCTAGGTATTGATTTGCCGCTTTGACGAGTTGCTAAGTACCAATAGGACTGAATACTGATAGTATCCACTTGTAGCCTTCCTGCTCTGCCCCCCGGGACCGAACCCGAGGGGATGGAAACGGGCCCATCCGCCGTCGCTGCGGTGACCATTGCCGTGGCGGGGACCACTCAATCGGCCGTTCAAGCCTCGCCGCCGGCGATAGAGACTCCGCGATGGGCCTTGCGGGTGAAAAAGGCCGCCAAAAAGAAGTCGACACTGTGAGTTTACCTCCGTCGCTTGAAAATCTTGCTCTTGCCGGCTTGGATAACGACGACTTCGATGTCATCAGGGCTGTGAGCGCGGTGCAGCTTCAGCTGGACCCCGGCACGACTACTGCAGCCCTAGAGCCGTCAACTCGGGCTGATCCTTCCAGTGCGGAGCCGGCCCCCGCTGCTGCGGCCTCCGAGCCCTCGGCGCTCGGAGAGCCAGTGCCCACGGAGCTGGCCCCTGAAGCAGATGCAGCGCTTCCCGACTTGCCGCCTCCCGAGCTCCGACGGGATGAAGCCGAAACTGGTGGCGGAGAACAAGTCGAGACCCCTAATGCCACTCCTACCGATGGCACAGGTACGCGCGTATCTATCGGCGACCGGCTACCGAGGACTAGGCACAATATACTGACGACGTTGTGTACTTGCAGGTGTCCAGCAACCGCCGCCCGGAGATGTCGCCGGGTCCTCGAAAAATCCCCGTGAGATGTTGAGGGCCAGGCCGGGGTACAAGAACGTCATCACCACCGACCTGGTGGACGACCCCCTGCTGACAGCGGAGAATTTAAGGACTTTCAAGAGCACCTTCAAGGAGTTATACGATTTTTCCATGGTAATACTTGGGTGATGTTCCGGTTGTGCATATTGATGAGTTGTTTTAACTCAATCTCCGCCTTTTGCGCAGCATGTGATCACGAAGTCCCAGAAAAAATCAGAGAAGCTCAGCGCGGTTGTGAGTGATGCGCGAGAGTTAGCTGCCCTAGACAAGCACGTCTCCGAAGAAATTACGAAGAACTGCTATCTGCAGCGAGAGCTGGATATGCTGAAGCATGAAAGAACTCGAGAGACTTGGCTGCTCAAGAATGACCTGCAAAACCTCGAGAAGGCCAACTCCGAGCTCCAAAAATAGCTCAAGGAGCAACAAGTGGAGTACCAGGAGCAGCTCAAGGCAGAGAAAAAAGCGCACCAAGGTAGGCCCTCGCTTCCCTCGAGTACTTTGCCTTGGTAACTTCCCTTAGTTGCTGAAATATCTTCACCGCAGAGCTTAGGAAAGTAATAAAACATAAAGAGGAGCTGCTTACTGACGTGAAGAATATACTGTATCGATATACAGATGATGTCGAAAGGCTGCAGAAGGTGATTGGCGACACTGAACAACAGTTCGTCAACTGCCTTCAGCAAATCAAAACGCTGGGCGAGAAGGACGAGCAGCAGCGGAAGGAGCTGGAGGACCTCAGGGGGGCCGCCTAGGAGCTGGTGGACATGGTGGATCCACCAGAAGAAGGCGAAGCGAGCCCACGGCCCCTGCTGGAGCGACTTCACGAAGCCCCGAAGAAAGTGGTCAAGTTCCTATCCGAGGCTCCAGTCGCATGCGTGAGTAATGCCCTCGCGTATGTGAAATCCTTCTTGCCAAACGCGCAGCTAGACATTTTTGCGCAGGGGATGGCGGCGGACTGCACGGACGAGCGATTCGAGGAGTACCTGCGAGAGGCCCAACCTGTAGCAGAACGAATTGTGCATAGTGTACTGCAGGATTAGGGTATGAAAAACAAGTAATTGTTCCTGTATGTGAATGCTTCACGCGCTATCTCTACTTGTTTGCGTGCCTTAGCTGAATTGGGGTCCAGGCTTACAAGACTTAAGTAGTAGACGCTCCTTGGGTGCAACGACACGAAGGGTAGCTAATATTCGTCTAACAGATTGACCACAACTCGATCGAGTGGGTCCAAACTTGTTAGGAAAGAACGCGAGCATCGTCGCGAGGTTGCCGTGCGTAGGGCAGAAAAACAGGACTACCCTGAGTGCGGCGACTATGAGTGTAGTCGAAAGTCGCTCCTGCTGTGAGCGTGCTCCGTAAGCTAGGCAGGACCCGGACGGACGGATCGAGCTTGCTAGGAGCAGGTGCGGGCGGTGCCGCGGGTTTGCCATTCTTTTTGGCAGAAAACAAGACTGTTCTGAGTGCGACCACTCAAGATGTAGTCGAGATAGCTCTTTATGCGAGCCTTTCCAGCATACTGGGTGTAAGCCAGTCGAGCGGATCGACTGCATCGGAAAAAATGCTACTGCTGTCGCGTGCGACCATCCAAGGTCGCGGCGTAACTCGATATGTAGAGGGGTTGGCCGGAGCCGAGGGTTCCGTCAGGAACGGGAGTCGAAAGGAGATGATCGTGGCCGTAGCCCCCGCATCATTCACGACAAGAAGTCAATTTATAGTTGTGTCTGCACGCGACCATGGCCGTCATGTAAGTAAAAAGGAATGTACAACCTGGGTCATGTGGCTCATAGCCTCCAAATTGATTCGGGGAAAGGAGACCTTCTGAGCCCTCGGGGATTCAGCGATCGCCGGGCCTCGACTTAAGGGTAGAACTTGCGCAGGTTCTGAACGTTCCAGGAGTTCGGAACATCGTGACCCTCAGGAAATTGTAGTCGATAAGACCCTGGCCTTGTAACCTGCTTGACGACGAACGGGCCCTTCCACCTTGAGTTGAGCTTGTGTAGGCCAGATTCGTCTTGAATACGACGCAAGACCAATTCACCAACATTGAATGACCGCTCCCTGACGTTGCGATCATGATATCGCCGGATCCCCTGCAGGTACTGAGCTGACTGGACAAGAGCGGTGCAACGAGCTTCTTCCACAGAATCGAGCTCTAACTGCCGCGCCTCGTCCGCCTCGCCTTCGTTGTACATTTCGACCCTTGGAGACCTCCACATGATATCGGCTGGTAGAATGGCTTCAGATCCATACACAAGGAAGAAAGGTGTTTGGCCTGTGGCTTTGGACGGCTGAGTCCGAAGCCCCCAGACGACGTGTGATAGCTCGTGCACCCATTTGCCTCCCTTCTTGCTGTTCTCATCATAAAGTCTCTTCTTGAGGCCGTCAATGATCAGGCCGTTCGCCCTTTCGACTTGTCCATTGGCCCTTAGGTGTGCAACCGAGACATATTTAACTGCGATGCAAGCATTCTCGTAGAACTCCTAGAACTGGTTTGCCGTGAAGTTTGATCCCAAGTCCGTGATGATGGTGTTGGGGAAGCCGAAATGATGCAAAATATCTGAGATGAAGTCGACGACCCGATCTGGCGTGAGCTTGGATATCGGCTTGTACTCGATCCACTTGGTAAACTTGTCGATGGCCACCAGCACATGGGTAAAGCCGCCTGGCGCCATCGTGAAGGGCCCGATCATGTCGAGACTCCAACAAGCGAAGGGCCAAGATGGCGGTATAGTGATGAGGCTATGGGCGGGAACATGAGTCTGTTTGCCGAAGAATTGACACTTTTGGCACCTGCGCACGAGATCCTCCGCATCAGTCACTGCGGTGGGCCACCAGAAACCGGCCCTGTATGCTTTCCCCACTAGCGTTCTTGAAGCCGCATGGTTGCCGCAGACGCCCTCGTGGATCTCCCGCAGTATGTCGTAACCATCTTCCTTTGTGACGCACTTCATGAGAACTCCTGACCGAGAGCCACGCCGATAGAGCTTGCCGTCGATCAGGATGAAGCCCTTGCTTCGTCATAAAACGCATGCTGCTTCTGCGCTCTTGGCGTCGATTCCCGCTGGTAGCCGTTGGTCTCGAATGAAGTCGATAAAAGCCTCTCGCCAGTCCTCCTGCAACACCATAACCTCTCGATCGGGTTGTTGGGGACCCACGTCGATGGTTACCTGCAGAGAAGACTTGATGGATGGCTGTTTGAGCTCCTGGACGAAGACTCCCGACGGGACCTGGGCACGCGTGGACCCCAGTTTGGACAAAGTGTCCGCGCCAACATTGTGCTCCCGCAATACATGATGAACCTCCAGGCCGGAGAATTTGCTTTCCAATTTGCGCACTTCCTATACATAAGCATCCATTGTCTCCTTGTTGCAGTCCCATTCCTTGTTGACCTGCTGAACGACAAGAAGAGAGTCGCCATATACAAGTAGTCGCTTGATCCTTAGTGATATCGCCAAACGGAGCCCGTGAAGCAAAGCTTCATACTTGGCTTCATTGTTGGATACCGCCCACAGGATCTGAAGGACATATTTCAACTGTTCACCTCGTGGAGAAATAAGCAGAACACCAGCGCCGCCGCCGTCGAGCTTGAGGGACCCATCAAAATACATGGTCCAGTGCTCTGGCTTGTCTACTGGGGTTGGGACTTGATTCTCCCTCCATTCAGCCATGAAGTCGACTAGAGCCTGTGACTTGATTGCAATGCATGGCTTGAAGTCGATTGACAAAGCCCCCAGCTCCACTGCCCACTTGGATATGCGCCCCGTGGCATCTTGATTATGAAGGATATCCGCCAGCGGGAAATCCGTGATCACAGTGATCTTGTACTCGTCGAAGTAATGGTGTAGCTTTCTTGATGTGATTAAGATTGCGTACAAGAGCTTTCGAACAGCTGGATACCGTACCTTGGATTCGGAGAGGACCTCACTGACGAAGTAGACAGGCCTCTGCACTCCAAACGCATGGCCTTCCTCGCCCCGCTCGACTACGATAGCACTGCTAACAACATGGGTTGTCGCCGCAATGTAAAGTAGTAGATCCTCCCCGGGCAACGGTGCCGAGAGGATCGGAGGTGACTGAAGATGATGTTTCAGATCCTGCAAGGCCCGCTCAGCCTCCTCCGTCCATTGGAACTTACCTTGGCATTTCTGGAGCTTGAAGAAGGGTAGTCCTCTCTCCCCGAGTCGGGAGATGAGCCTGTTCAGGGCCGCCATACAACCTGTTAACTTCTGCATATCCTTGATTGTGGCCGGAGCCTCCATATCAGTGATGGCTGTGATTTTTACAGGGTTGGCTTCAATGCCCCGTTTGCTGATGATGAACCCGAGCAATTTCCCTGAAGGTACTCCAAAGACGCACTTGGTGGGATTGAGTTTCCACCGAAATCTGCGCAGACTGCTAAATGTTTCCTCCAAATCTGCAATTAAGTCGCTGGATACTCTGGTCTTGATGACGACGTCGTCCACATAAGCCTCAACATTCCGGTGCAGCTGATCCGCGAAACACATCTGGATCGCACGCTGATAGGTTGCTCCTGCATTCTTCAACCCGAAGGACATTATTTTGTAGGCGTAAGTCCCGTACGGGGTGATGAAAGCAGTCTTGATTTGGTCCTCCTCCTTGAGCGCGATCTGATGATAATCTGAGTAACAATCAAGAAAACAAAGAAGGACACAACCCGCCGTCGAATCGACAACTTGGTCAATGCACGGCAGCCCAAAATGGTCTTTTGGGCAATGCTTGTTGAGGTCAGTGTAATCGACACACATTCTCCATTCATTGTTCTTTTTCTTTACAAGAACGGGATTCGCTACCCACTCTGGATGGATTACTTCTTTAATGAATCCAGCCGCGTGAAGTTTAGCGATCTCCCGTTTAATGGCCTCACGCTTGTCGTGGGCAAACCTCCGTAGGTGTTGCTTCTTAGGCGTAGCCTTCGGGTGTATATTCAAAGCATGCTCGATCAACTCCCTGGGCACCCCTGGCATATCCGCTGGTTTCCATACGAATATATCTCGGTTAGCCCGAAGAAAGCTGACGAGCGCGAGTTCCTATTTGGCACCTAAACCCGCACCGATGACAGCGGTCTTAGATGAATCTCCCTCCTGAAGCTGGATCGTCTTGAGGGCCACATCATCAGTCGACTGGATGCTCGACTTGCTGGCCTTCTTGGAAGGAATCTCCAGCCCGGACTGGGAAAGCTGCTGCGTGGCCGTGAGTACTTCTCCTGAAGCATCTGGCACGCGAGTAGTCGAAGCGTATTGGATCGCCTCCTGATTGCAGTCATATGACTTCTTCAAGTCGCCACGGAGGGTGAGTACTCCACTGAGTCCTGGCATCTTAAGAAGCAGATAGACATAATGCGGCACTGCCATGAACTTGGCAAGTGCCGGGCGACCCAATATGGCATGATAAGAAGATTCGAAGTTAGCCACCTCGAATTTGATGAACTCGGTACGATAGTTCTCCCGCGTGCCGAAGGTGACTGGGAGGACCACCGTACCCAGCGGGTGTGCCACGTTACCTGGAATGATGCCGTAGAAGGGAGACTTACTGGGAACCAGCATGTCCTTGAAATCCAGGCCCATTTTCTTCAAAGTGCTGATGAAGATGAGATTGAGCCCACTCCCCACCATCGATTAGAACCTTGGTGAGCTTGACCTCCGCCACCACAGGGTCCAGGACCAAAGGGAACTTACTGGGCTCCGAAAAGCTCGTCCACTGGTCATCACGGGAAAACGAGATGGGGACCTCCGACCAACGGAGTGGTCATGGTACCGCCGGCTCGATGGACAAAATCTCCCGGAGGAGCAGCTTCTGATCCCGTCTGGAACAAAAATCCTCGTGTCCCCCGAAGATGACGTTGATAACCTTTGACGCATCTTGAAACTTCGGGTTGCGCCCGTGATCCTCCTGATCATCATCCTCGGGTTCTTTGTCAGCGGGCTTCTTGTTCTTCTTTCCACCACCGGAGTTGCTGAACGTCCTCCGAAGGTGATAGCAGTCGATGGCGGTGTGGCTGGCACCCGGATGCCATGGGCACTTCTTCTGCAGGAGCTTCTCGAACTCCTCCTGCGTCGTTGACTTCTTGCCCCGCGAAGGACGATCGATAGCCGCGATGACATCATCTGGCTTTCGTTTCCGGGGAGGCCCCGAAAAGTCCCGCTGGCCTTTGTCATTGCGGTTGTCATTTGGGCGCCGCAGATTGCTGTCTTGACGCCGCAGGAACCGCTCCTGCATCTTCTCCTCCTGCTCGGACCAATCGTGCATCATATCATGAAGGCCCGCAACAGTTTTCGGCCTGTTCCGCCCGAAATCCCTGTATATGCCCGGGTCGGTGATGCCGTTGTAGAAGCAATCGATGATGTCGTCCTCCAAGATGTTCGCGATGGTGGCGCGAACATCGAAAAAGCGACGCGTGTAGGACCGCAGAAGTTCGTTACGTTCTTGTTTGCACTGGGCAAGATCGTGTCGAGTACCTGCACAGGTGATCGCTCCCTGGAAATTATCGATGAAGACCTTCTTAAGTTGTTCTCAGGAGTCGATGGAGTTGCTGCCGAGGCTCTCCAGTCAAGTGAGCGGTGCAGGATCCAAAGCCATCGGGAAGTAGACGACTTTGGTGATATTTGAACCCCCTGCGACCTCAATGGCCGTGGAGTAGCAATGGAGCCACTACTGGGGAGCCTGCTTGCCGTCGTACTTGGTGATACCGATCGGCTTGAAGCCCTCTGGGTACTTGTAGCTGCTGAAACAAGCAGAAAAAGCAGGGAATCGGTCGTACAGTCAGTACCTTTAGTTTTGACTTCTTCGCGAGTCTTGCGTCTGGAGGAGATCACGGTCCGCGCGTCGCAACCTTCATTGATGTGTTGGCGCAGGTCCTCCGGAGGAGGTCGACGATCGGCCTGTCGCAGATGACCCCCTTGCGGTGGCTGTTGCCTCCCGACAGGTGCCTGGCTCCCACGGGCATTGTCGTTGCTGATCTGGTGCTGAGGACGGCCACCAGCCGTTCGACTACAAGCCTGACTTCGACTCTCGTCCACGCGTTCTTCCCGGATGGTGGACGCCGGATTGTATTGATCCAGCTGGATCCAAGCCCTCTGCGCGTAGAGAAGTGCTTGACGTACCTCCGGATCGTGGCTGCGCTTGAGGATGGCCGTCACCCTGGCGATGTTGGCCACCGGACTCCTGAAACCCCGCTCGCTTACGGCGGCGAACTTAGGGTCAAGCTCGTGATGCATAGATCGCCTACGCTCATTGGCCCTTCTCCGCCTAATTGTGCGGGCCTTGTTCCTGGCCCTCCGCGCCTCACGATCGGCGTCGTTCTCGTCGCCAGCGTTGGCCGTGATCTCATCTTCGGAGATCGCTTCAAAGTTGACGATGGGAAGATCCCCATCGTCCTCGCCTTCTTCGGCCATCAGCACCTGGCGGGAGGAAAGGTCATGAGAGCTTTCGTCGACTAGTTCAGTCGACCCCTCCACCACAGTGGCCAAAGGCCTGCCCTCTTGGAAGGGCAATGGCTTGAGGTGAGCCACAAGCCGTCCCTCCAGCTCGAGTAGATCGAAGAGCATCATGCCCCTCCAATGCACAATGCGCCCCTTCGGCAGAGAGGTGATCTCCAAACCACCAGGACCGGAACAACCCGAAGCCCCCCGACACGCGGTGGCTTCAGGCTTTTCGCCCTGGAGCAGCAAGTCCAGATCCTTCTCTAACATGGAGAGGGACCCGGTGACGTTGGCCTCCTGAAGATCAGTGGCCGGTTTGCATGAACCGAGTTGAGATCGACCATGCGGATCCCTAGAAGAAGTCGAGCCTGGAGCAGATTCCATCTCGATCTGTGCTGCGGAAGTATGGAGCGGCAAGTTGTCGAGCTCGTCAATAAACTTGTCGAGGCTGCTGCGAGGATCCGCAGCGAAGGTTTTTGGCTTCATGTCAACGAGGAATCGCCGATAGTTGCCCGCACCATCTGCGATGCAAACCCACGAGCCAAAAACGAATGTCGTACCCTGAGAGGGAACTGACCTGATGAAACTGAAAGATGCCATCGAGCTTGCCGGTGGATCTTTGACGTGCTCCCCTACCTGGCGCGCCAGCTGTCGGTGTTTAACCGGCTGCCCACCGTGGGATATACCCAAGGCGGTAAGTTTTGGGTGAAGGAACGTCGAGATCAGGAACTTGAAGGTACAAGGAACACAAAGCTTAGACAGGTTCGGGCCGCAAGATGCGTAACACCCTACGTCCTGTATGGTGGTTTGTATTGCCTTTGGTGTAGAATGACTTAGTGATCTTCTGTTTTGAGAGGGGTCCCTGACCTCCCTTATATACCCGAGAGGCCAGAGTTACAAAGATGCTAACCAACCTCCGCTGAGGGATCATACTAGAACATATCTCGAGCAGATCCCCTCCGTGTTGGTTAGCTCTATCTCCTATTTAAACGGGATAAATAAGAGATAAACAAGATGAATAAGAGATAAGACGGGCTTAATCTCTTAGACCTCTTTAAACTACGTTATGTGCCCAGCCCGGTGGCCTCGGGTCTGACAGTTACCAAACAAACGTGCATCACGGAGAGCATCCAAAACAGCACGCAAGTGATCAAGATGGTCTTCTAGTGATTTGCTATAGATCAGAATGTCATCAAAATATACCACAACAAATCTGCCAATGAAAGCGCGTAAAACTTCATTCATTAATCTCATGAAAGTGCTGGGTGCATTAGTGAGACCAAAAGGCATGACTAACCACTCATATAGACCGAATTTAGTTTTAAACATTGTTTTCCATTCATCTTCTAACTTCATGCGAATCTGGTGGTAACCACTACGCAAATCAATTTTCGAGAACACAATTGAGCCACTCAATTCATCAAGCATATCATCTAGCCTAAGTATAGGATGACGATATCTGATTGTTATGTTATTAATCGCTCGGCAATCTACACACATGTGCCAAGATCCATCTTTCTTAGGAACCAAAAGGACAGGAACAGCGCAGGGGCTCAGAGACTCACGCACGTAACCTTTGTCGAGCAATTCTTGCACTTGGTGCTGAATTTCTTTAGTTTCTTCAGGGTTGGTCCTGTATGGTGCACGATTGGGCAAGGAGGCCCCGGGAATAAGGTCAATCTGGTGCTCAATCCCATGAATTGGTGGCAGCCCCGGTGGCACCTCCTTTGGTAAAACATCCGCATACTCCTGCAAAAGGTTAGTGACAACAGGGGGCAAGGAAAGAGGTATGTCCTGAAGTGAAAACAAGGTTTGTTTGCAAATCAAGGCATAGCAAACAGCAGTGGTAGCATCAATCTCATCCAAATCAGATTTAGTAGCAATGAAACATGCCCCTTTCAGCTTGATCTCATTTCTGTTATTATGAACAGATTTGGATTTTCTCTTTTTGTGCGTCTCAAGTTCATTTGCCACAATCTGATTTTCACTTTTAGCCTGTTCCTGATTCTTCATTTTACTAGCTCTAGTAAGTTCATCTTTTAAAATTGCTTCAGGAGACATTGGATGCAACACAATCCTTTTATCATGGTATTGGAAGGAATACTGATTTGATCTACCATGATGCATAGAATCTTTATCAAATTGCCATGGCTTTCTTAGCAGAATACTACATGCTTGCATTGGCACAGCATCACATTCAACAACATCTTTATAGGATCCGATGGCAAGATTAATTCGCACAAGTTTTGTTACCTTTGCCTTGCCTGTGTTATTCAGCCATTGAATGCAATATGGATGCGGGTGTGGTTGGGTGGTAAGTGCAAGCTTCTCCACCATGTCGCTGCTGGCCAAGTTGTTGCAGCTACCTCCATCGATGATCACTCGACACGAATGCTCTTTGATGACACACTTTGTTTGGAACAATGTGTGCCGCTGATTTTGCTCCGCTTTCTCCATTTATGCGCTCAGCACACGCTGCACAATTAGGCTCTCATAGCGGTCGGCTTCAGCTGCATTAATATGTTCTTCCGAGCAGCCCTCACTTCCTGCATGGTCAGCCGCAAGCAATGCAAGTATATCTTCATCAAGTTCACTAGTAGATGAGTACTCACCATCATTTTTGACCATCAAAACACGCTTGCTTGGGCAATCACGCATGACAGTCCAAATCCCTTGCAGCGGTGGCACTGAACATCTCTTGTTCTACCTGTGGATGCCACCGATGAAGTGGTTGCAGCAAGTTTTTGCGTTGTCTTTGCTGCTGAATTTGCAGGGTTGTCACGAGGCTTGTCACTAGAAGGTGGGGCTGCTGTTCGAGCTGACGATGAATAAGGTGCAGCAGCACGTCTAGTTGATGGAATGCTTGAGCGGGGCTGCGTGGAAAAATTCCTCCCTGCAGAAATTTTAGTCCTGGTACTTGCACGTCGTCCCTGCACTTCCCTTTCAGCTTTGGAAGTAAGATGGAACAAACGGGTTATGTTAGTGTACTCTTTATAAGCAAGGATGTCCTGAATTTCCCGGTTTAACCCGCCCAAAAATCTAGCCATAGCAGGTTCCACATCCTCCTCCAAATTGCAGCGTATCATGCCCATTTGCAGCTCTTGATAGTATTTTTCTACACTTTTAGTACCTTGTTTTAACTGCTGCAGCTGGTTTAAAAGATCACGTGCATAGTAAGATGGAACAAATCTAGCCCTCATGATCCATTTCAAAGCATCCCAAGTTTGTGGCATGTTATTAGGATTTTTCTTGCCATGTTCTGTCCACCAAACGGAAGCAAAATCAGTGAATTCACTAGTTGCAGCCCTAACACATGCATTTTCAGGAAAGTCATGACAAATAAACTTTTGTTCAACAGCCATCTCCCAAGTAAGATAAACATCCGAATCATATTTACCATCAAAAGAGGGTATCTTAAATTTTATCTTACTGAAAGCAATATCATTGTTATGTACCTCATGTGGACGTTGTCCACCCATACCTCGACGGTTACGATGTAGACGTCGCTGGCCTCGATCCTCAACTTCGGTGTCAGCAGCATAATCAACACCTGAATTTTCTGCGCTGTCCTCATCCTCTTGGCCACGTCCTCTATGCTGATCATTCGTCTTCGCGTGGAGCTCATCAAAGCGCCTTAGAAGAGCAGTGAGACTCTTGTCCACGTGAGCAACCGTCGTCTCCAAACCTGCAAGCTTGGTGTTGTTGCAAATCTGTGCGGCCTCCATTTGCCCAATCTTCTCATTTATCACCTGCAAATTATTATCAATTCCAAAGATGTACTCCCTCACTTGCTTTTGAAAATACTGTACGATGCCTTTGGTGCGAGGTGTAAGCAGACCTCCTCCATCCTCATCCTCACTCCCTGCACCTGCCATGGTTAGCTTGCAGCAAACAAAGTCACAAGAAGTTGCCTACCAACTAAAGGAAATAGGTGGTGGCACACTATATGTTCACTCACACTTGTCCATTCAAGTTCTTACATGTTCTTACCAAGCAAGGCAGGAGATATCGGCAGCCAGCAAGAACAACACAAATGGTTACACAAGCACAACCCCGTGATGTAGTAGATAATTTATGGAGCTATAGGTGGCTGCAAACAAAACAAATCAAGGTACAGCTAGAACCACATTAGTCATAGCAAGTTGAATAGACATTCATTGATGGTCCTATGCTGATCCTAGTGCCAAATCAAGCTAGAGACGTGAGCCTGAACACAAATATTGTCACACATCAAGACAACAAGGAATGCAAGAAAACAACAGCTCTATTCCCTTCACTTTTTTTCTCTTCTCTTCTCTTTCTTTTTTTTCTCTTTCTTTTTCAGGGGCTAAAACTCTTTTGAATACCCAACAAACCAAACAAAGGGATTGCTGCACACAACTCCTTTGAAATCAGTTCCAACATCTCAACTTTCAGACAGTAGGTCGTGAATCTCAAGTGCTATTGCGACGCGCTCAGAAAGTGTTAGGGAGCAAATTTAGATCCGTTGGAAAGAACATAAGATAAGCTTTCCAGATTATATTTAAACATTTGAATCGGACATGTAACACAAGATATAGGACTGTTTTCTTCCAGTGCTCAGATCTGGGAAGATGGATTCGTGGTGGCAGAAATGACAGCGGAAATATGAATAGATTTGGTGGATTTCATGGTGACTAAAATATGACCAGAACTCAAAACTCTAAAGATTGAACCACTAAGAACCAGCAACTAGCCCAAACAATACAACTAAAAACTCAACAAGCAAAGAACTAAGCAGAACAACAAAAGCTCAAACTTGTTGTTGGGATTTTCAGATCTAGCCTATTTTTTGTGTAGTTTTCTGGACTGTAGGTAAAGGGATCGGTAGAGTCTCTCACCGAAAAACCTTGCTCTAATTACCACATGATGGAACCCGCTGGGGTTTGCTCCCGATCTTTCGATGAGAGTGGGGGATAACTCGATTTGAGGAGGATCGACGTTGTGCTGCCCGACTACAACACCACAAGGGCTGCGCTGCGCCTTAGCGACAGTTACACCACCTCCAATTTGTGTTGTTCTTGCTGTGCCAAGAACAAGCTTGAACCTGCAAGCAAATCGAAAAACAAGCAAGAACAAGTGGACAAGCAAACAGCACACAGACCTTGCCCAAACCATAAATCTGATACACGCGAAGTTGGGGTTCTGAATCGAGCAAATCGGGTGGTCTAATCGACACACGCGTTTACAAGGAAGTAGCAAACAGCTAGACTTACAACCAAACGAAACCCAAGTCTCAAATGGTGGCTATTGGTGGTTTATATAGGTGGGGGGCAGCCAAGAGGCATGGGGGGTGTAAACCCTAACTTAGAATGGCCCCTAGTGGGCTGAACTAGATACAAGGGTCTCAGCCCAAGACTGGAAGACTGAACGTCATTTTGGCGATTCTGCTTAACTCCTTTGAAATTTCATCTTGAGGTTGGATCCATCTGAAAGTAGACTTCAGGAGCTTTCCAACAAGTACTCATGGGCTTCAAACAATATTCGGAGCTAAGAGTTATGGCCTTCCGAAGTTACCCCTTCCTGGAGGTCCGAACTGGTATGGTCCAATCTGATCATCCACACTCGTTTTCTTGTCGTGTTTGCTCTCCCTCCAATCTGGTTCATGTCCCAAGCTCCTAAGAATAAGAAAAGCATCGCAAGAATTTAGTAGTACCCCATTCATGGAGGATGGTTTATGGACAGCGAGGAATGAGTTTACCTGATAATTTAGCTCTCGTGCAGGAGCTCTTGTCATTGGTCCTTGCTGCGTAGTAGGCATGGGTGTATCGTTGGGAGGGATGTCCTCATTAGGATCCACATTTCTTTTGGTGCAGAAGTCGACTCCACCTTTTTACCTATGTTTATGTCTCTCTCCTCGAGGATTCGACTCACTACTGCGGATGCTCTAATACTATTAAAGAAATGGAACCTTTATAGCAACCAAATTATACTTCCATCAGCACATAGTTAGGACTTCTTTAACGGCTTACAAATTTTTCTATTATCATAACTTCTAACCTAAAGAACTACATCTCATGAAAAAACTAAAAGCAAACCTAACAAATAATAGTAGAAACGGTCAAATTATCATTTTCAATACGCCTACTAATCAGTTGGGGCTACCTCTCTATTCATATTCAAAAGACATCAACGTGTTTTTTAAATGCAGAAAACCGTAAGCAAAATGATCTTAGTTTTATGATGTTTCATTAAAAGGTAACTATGAACAAATCAAATGAAAAGAGTCCACCTCTCTCAATGGCTCAATAGACTCAGACATCACTCGTTGTTGCACGCCCAACAAAAAAGGTGTCGTCTTCCAACCTCACCATTGACCTAGCGACGACGAATTCATCCCGTTAGTGAAGTCTGAAACCCAATGGCTTCATGTAAAGCTCAATTGGTGTATTCCTAGATTGTCACCTGAATGAGAACATTTGTCTAAAGATTCAATACATACGAACACAAATTATAAAATCCTTTGGAAGTATCAATTTTCTTTTATGGTCACCAGAGGAATTTATTGACGGTTCTTAAATGCCAAATCTGACTATCAACCATACTCACAAATAAATAAAGTAAAACTATACACGCTACTCACATATTTCATTTACAATGACCTAGTTTCACATGTACTGGCAAGTGGTTGTGTCAGACCCAGAGCTATGGGATTGCGCACATGGTATAGACTTTCTAGAATAAGAGATGGATCATGTCCCATATGTTATACATGTTGTAGGACTCCTAAGCTCGTATCTAGATAGGATTCTTTGAAAAACTCTATTCCCAGACTACATAAGGGCGTGCAGGGACCCCTCCAACACATCAAGCCCTAAGGCAATACAAACCACCAGGACGTAGGTATTACGTTCCTTGTGGCCCGAACCTGTGTAAATATTTGTGCTCCTTGCACCTTCGAGTTTCTAATTTTGGCAACATCTCACCTACAACCTACCACCTCAGGCGGTGGGATTGGCGGTAAAACACCGACAGCTGGCGCGTCGGGTAGGGGTGTTCATCGAGCATCCACTGGCGAACTTGGTGGCATCTTTCGACTTCACCAGCATCATGCTCGATGAGGGCACGACTTTCACCTTTGGCTCTTAGGTTTGCGTCGCCAATGGCTCAGGCGGTTTCAATAGCCACCTCGCGAACACCAGGAAGTCGGAGGCATCTGCATCAGCATCCTCCCGCGGTGTCGACAACCTCACCGATGATCTTGGTGAAATTAGACTTTCCAATCTAATTGGGAACTATGCAACCCGTCTCAGGGCGATCCCTCATCCCTTGATCGACCCCGGCGATCTAATTATCAGAGTAGATCGGGTGGGCTGCAACATTGCCGGGTGCATCGAGCTCGCGGAAGATGCTCTCCAACGCTGTGGCAACCTGAAAGGCCCATGTTTGGTTTTGGTAATTGAGTGACAACTTAGGTGGACTAATAAGTGTTTATGTTGAGATACACAGGAGATTAGTCCACACAAAGACACTAGTATGAGCAACATGTGCCATGGAGGAGAAATGGCTAAGGGTTGATGCTATGCTCATATAGTGTGATCGAGGAGCTCATTGCATATGAGACATAACATGGAGTTATGTGACCAAAATGGAGAAGATCAAGACAAGGCTTGGCTTGATGGAATTTGGTGCTTGTGTGGCATCAACATTTGGGAAAATGAAATGAAATGCGCAAGGCAAAGGTATGACTTGTAGGGCATTTCATTTCACCGGTCAAAGGTTGTGTAGAGAAGTGCATGACCGGATTTAGGATAGATGGCTGTACTATCAAGAGGGGCAAACTTGTTTGCATATCGGTCATCTAGTGCCACTTGAGCGATCTAACATTGCATACCTTGAGAAACATGGCACGTGAGAGAAAAGATGCACACGTAGCGAGGTTTCCTGCACTTCTCGCCTGAACCGGACAGTCCGGTTCCTTAAACCGGACAGTCCGGCACACCCGGACAGTCCTGTCCATTACATCGGACAGTCCGGTTTACCTCCAGCTTCTGGACAGAAAGTTTCGTCCAACCGGACTGTCCGGTCCTGTATGGCGGACTGTCCGGTTTGGCTGTAACGGCTAGTTCTAACCACGTCATTTTTGCAGCAGTTGACCGTTGGGGGAGCAGGCGGACTGTCCGCCAGTAGCTGACGGACTGTCCGCCAATGTCGCAGAAAACCCACCAACTCCTCCAAACGGCTAGTTTGTGTTGGTAGGCTATAAATACTCATCCCTTGACTGCATGAGAGCTTGCTGAGCACTTTGGGGACTTGGTGTCCATGTGTGAGAGTGCTTGAGAGCCCTCTACTCACTCTAACTTGATAGTGATCATCCGATTGAGTGAGAGAGCGATTCTAGTGCGATTGCTTTGAGAGATTGCATCGAGTGGCACTAGGTGATCGTGTTGCAAGCCGGTGTGCTTGTTACTCTTGGAGGTTGCCACCTCCTAAACGGCTTGGTGGGAAGAGGCTCCGTTGAAGCCCGCAAGAAGATTGTGTGGTGCTCCAGAGAAGAAATTGTGAGGAGTATTGTGCTCACTCCGCGGGAGCCGCAAAGAGCAACTTTAGTTGAGCGAGACGTGAAGAGCAACAAGTGGTTCGTCTGGATCATGTGCTAGAGCTTGGTGTGAGCACTCCACATGGGAGAGTGTGACTTGAGAGTCACCACTAGCAAGAGGATCGGCGGCAACCTTGGAGCTTGTCTCAACGGGGATTAGCTTGGTGGCAACCAAGTGAACCTAGGGATAAAAATCACTGTGTCAATCTTGTCTACTCTTCTCGGTGGTTTGCATTCTCCAAATCATAAGCCTTGTATTTACATTCATATATATCTTGTGCTTGTGTAGTTGCTCTCTAGTGTCTAGTTAGCTTGTGTAGCTTAATTAGTTGCTCTTGCTTAGATTGTGTAGCTAAGCAAGTTGAGCTCTTGAGTTTGTTTTGTGTATCCTTGTCCTTGAGCATCTAGTGAGCTTAGGTTTGGCTTTGTGCTATTGCCCATTAGAATTGTGTAGGAGCTCCCCTTGTTTGTGAAGTACTAGTGCTTAGACTTGTGTGGCTTGGCATTAGAATTGTTAGGAGAGCTCTTACTAGCTTGGCACTCCATTTGCTTTGTGTAGGATCTTTTTGGAAGTGCCTTAGAGTTATAGTTAGAGGGGTGAAGTCTTGGCTAAGCGAATAGTTTCAATTCCGCATAAGTTTCGGTTAGCCGGTGCAATTAGTTTTAGAAAGGACTATTCACCCCCCTCTAGTCCGCCATCTCGATCCTACACAACCTGGGTTCCCCGACCCAAAATTGCTCTGAGACTCCTCACCGCCCTCTCACCGGCACAGATGACATCTTCTCCGAAATCAATTGGGTCGATCGATCAATCACCGATTGCATCAAGTTTGCAGAGGCCACCCTCCACACCAAGGAGTTAGAAGTGACTCCAACAGCTTTCAACCGTAACTTTGACGACTTCATCGACAAACTCGGCGAGATACCGCTCTCTCACACAGTTGGGAAAACCGAGCAAAATTCCATGTCTGAACCGTCTTCTATTCACTTGGTCTAAGGCTACGTTCTCCAAGTCCCTCTCCGCACTAGAGGAGGATCTGGATCACCTATTACAACTCAGAGAAGGAGAAGCCACCGCGCTCGTGGGGCTCCCATCTTCGACAACTTCTCGGATTCCGACGATGACGCTACGCCATCATTAGGCAGTTTCCAAGGTCCGATGATCACATCAACTCCGTTAGGCGAGCTTGTGCATCGAAAGGTGTTCGCGTCGTCAATTCATATTCCCAGTGACACTCCGAGCCTATGTTACTGAGGGGGTATTTACACCTATATTCCCAGTCTAAGAGTACTAGTAATCGACTAGTACTACGTGCAGCCTATGTTACTAAAGGGATATTTACACCCATATTCCCAGTGACACTCCGACTACTAGTTATTGACTAGTACTACATGCAACTTATGTTACTGAAGGGGTATTTACACCCATATTCCCAGTAACACTCCGAGTACTAGTTATCGACTAGTACTACGCGCAGCCTATGTTACCGAAGGGGTATTTACACCCATAACTCCAATAACAATCCAAGTACTTATTCTCGACTAGTACTACGTGCAGCTTATGTTATTGAAGGGTACTTACACCCATACTCCCGGTAAGGGTGCCAAATGCTAGTCTTACCATAGATGAGTTCTATTCATATGACTACTTTTTATAAGCCAATCTAGCTAAGTCACAAAACTATTTTCCGACTAATTCAAATACTAGCCTACATGATTCAGCAGAATCTATTGCGCCAAGTACTATGAGAACGTCGAAGAGATCCTCACACCTACTCAACTAAAGCAAACCCAGAGTACCACACGACATGAGTAAATCCTGATCTGCTTAAATCCCAGTGTGAGACCAACCATCGAATGTCAAGCTATTGACTATACCCAGAATCGTTGTATTTAGAGTAGTTTGGCTTTCGTTATATTCAGAGTGGTTTGACTTATGTGTCTCAAGTTTTTTCCTAAGTCCTAGGATGATCAAAGTACCAGGCGGCGGCGGGCGAGAAGGTGGAGGGAGCGGCGAACTGGGTGCCACCCCAGAGCGTGGAAGTCGAGTCGGCGGCGCTGCCACAGGAGGAGGTGGATGAGGAGGTGCCTACACCGGACTCCGCTCCCACCTTCAACCTGGCACCGCGCATTCCACCACTAGCTCGTCTGACCGGGATGCAGCCTCGTGTAGAGGAGTCCCATCAACAGGCGACCCCGATGAAGGAGGCGCTGCTGAGAGCAGCCCAGCTGTATGCGACACTAGTAAGTGTTTGATGTTATGTTGTACTTCCAATGCCTGGGCATCCCTTTGATGTTTGTTGTTGGCAGGCCCTGGTTGACCTGAGTCGGCAGGCGGCAGCTCATCTACGGGTCGAGGACGACCTGGCCGACTGACTGCGGCAACTGGAGGCACGGATGGCGCAACTAGAGGCTCGGACGCTGGAGTTGGAATAGGAGCACTCTGAAGCCACGAGGAAGCACACCTAAGAGAAGCGCGGTGAGTTTATTTTTGTGTCCTTGTGATTTTTTAGTTTGAGGGTTATGCCGAGCTGACTCGACGGTCTTGTCGCAGAGCTGCTTAAGATAAACCACCAGATGGCCCAGGAGCTCAAGGTGGCCGTGGCGGCCAATGAAGAGCTGCATTGGTTTTGCGAGGGTGCGGAGGGCCGGGAGGCCAACACGGAGGGCAAGCTCCGAATGGAGAAGCAGCACCATGAAGGTAGTGGCCCTATCTTGGATGAGCCGAGTTGTTGGTGCATTCGTGCATCGCTGGGGTGACACAGTTATTTTTGTAGAGATGGAATTGCGCCTAGCTGAGTCGAGGTCAGCTCTGGACCAAGTGATCATCAAGGTGGACTCCATTCTGGTGGTGTTCAAGCTAGAGGGAGTCACCCTCGCTGAGGAGATGTAGGCTCGCATGGAGGTTGCTCGGAATTGCCTAAAGGCGTTCGTCAAGAAGGCTGCCGGGGACTCGGTGCAGTTTGTGATGGCCCTCATGAAGTCCCATATCCTGGAGGTGGACTTGGTCCGGTAGGGGATGGCGTCACGCCGGCTGCACTGACGACGAGTGGGCGGTGCACTTCGACTCTGCCAAGCCTCTGGCCGACCGCATCATGACCCAAATTGACATGTAGGTAGTTTAAATAAGTTGAATTGGAACAATTGGTGGCCTTTTGGAGGCTGAAAAAACAATGTTTATTTTGCATGTAATTAAGTTGTCATTTTTATTGCTCCTAAGCCGAGTAGTTTCCGATTTAGCCGAGTGGTTAGGATACCGACTCCGTGATGTGCTCTGCCCTATTTTTTGAGAGTGGATCATCGTGCACATGATGGGTGGGAGTGACACAGAGTGGATCCAGGACGCACAAGGTTGTGATCAGTTACGTAGTCGGTCGGGGTTAGCCAAAATAATACGGTTTGGTTTTTGGCGAGTCGGAATGGCCGAGGCACAGCCCCCGAGCGTATGGAACACTCGGCGGGGTAGTCAAAAAGTTACATGTATTTGTTTTAGCAAGATAGAGAATAAGCAAAATTGAGGACAAGAATTTTTATTCATTTGAAGTGAGTTGGGTACATAGCTTGTAGAAGCGTCGAAGGTGTTCAATGTTCCATGGATTCGCAAAGTCCATGTCATCTTCCTGTTGGAGCCAGTAGGTCCCTAGGACCACCATGCTGCTAACAATGAAAGGCCCTTCCTAGGGAGAAGATAGCTTGTGGACGCCGGTGGTGGACTGGAGCGACGCAGGACCATGTCACCCATGTTGAAGTCTCGGTCGTGTACATGTCGATTGTGGTAGAACCGAGCTGCTGCTCGTACCGAGCATGTTGAAGAGCCATGGTGATGCGGTGTTCTTCGACTGAGTCGATGTCTTGGTGCTGAGTCATTTTGGCCTTGCCCTCTTCGTAGTTCTGGATGCGCGGAGCACCGAAGGCAATATCGCTCGCAAGGACAACCTCAGAACCATAGACCAGGAAGAAGGGAGAGTAGCGTGTAGCTCGGCTTTTCTGGGTGCGTAGGCCCAGATGACTTGTGGCAGCTCTTGGAGCCACTTGGGTCCGTACTTCTCGATCAGATCAAAAATTCGTGCCTTGAGCCCCTGGAGGATCATACCGCTGGAGCGTTCCACCTGACCATTGCACCTGGGGTGGGCCACCGAAGCGTAGTAGACGTCGATGCAATTGTCCATGTCCACAGTAGCTTACTGCACAACTGCCGGGCACTTTCAAAACAACTAACACCACAAAACCAATCACCCCAAAATATCTATTGAAGTGACCATGCCGTAACGCGTCCAATACCGTGGAAACGGCTATTTGAATAGATTTTTCACTCTGCAGAGGTGGTACACTTTACCCACAAGTAGGGTACCGCACTACGAACACCTTAATATCGCGGCGGATCCTAACAAAGCCATTACCCACCTTAGCTGAATCTAACTAGCCAACACGGAAGCTACCATGGGGTTAATGACCTATCCACAAAGTCATAACCGGGACATAACTCACACAGATCGTATTCCTTCTCCATGGTCTCCCGTTGCTCACCCGCTCTCCTTTTGGCTAGCAGAACAACTAGTGGGGTTTATGCTAAGCCGTTGCCCACACAACGGTCGAGTGGTTGTACGATAAATGGGTTAGGCAAGATGACACCTCAGTTCGTCCTTATATTGACCAGACGGACATCTCCCGACCATGCTCAACCACAAAGGTATAAGCACACCAGTGGCATTTCACACAGAAAACGCCATCCATCTCGTCAGGTTATATCTTTCTTTTATTTCCCCAAAATTCCATTTTATCTTTTAAAACACTTGCACCCTTATTTTTGGTAAAGCGCTTGTGGTCATGGTTTAAAACATAATAACGGGAATAACAGGTAATAAGCATCTCTAGCAGTAGTTAACGTCTAACAGAGCAAATCCTAGGTCATCAAGGGATAGTCATAGCAATCAAGGGGTGGCTATCCAACCATATCTTGCAATAAAATGATGCATTTTATAAAACAGGTCAATAGATTGTGTTTATAACACTGGGATAAATATGCATCAAAGGATGGGATTGGACTTGCCATTCACAAAGCCTTCTGGGAAGTCCTGATCGAGGTACTGTCCGTCAGGCTTGGGCTCGCGGTACTGGTCCTCAGACTCTTGCTCGCAGTACTGCTCGTCGACGGGTTCTCCCTTGGTCACTTTGTGATCTACGGCGCACACAAACAAACATACAATAAAGAAGAGAAATAAAGGTTTTATCATCGGGCCCGAATCAGGAATAACTTAAGAAACAATGGTAGAAATAATATTTTTGGGAGATTTCTTGATGGCATGGCCGAAATTATGTTAGAAATGGCGCGGTGAAGTTTTGGGGCAAACGGAGGATTTTTGGCGCATGAAATAATAGGCCGAACAGGGGTTTAGGGAATGAATAAGGATCCAAGGGCCTATTTGTAATTATTGTTGGGAGGGGAGGGCTTAATTAGAATTTCTGGGAATACCTACGGTACTCTGAAAAGGGTTAGGGGCTTATCCGTAATTATTTTGTGTAGTGGAAGGGTTCATTTCCTAAATAGAGCGAACATGGGGTTTATTTGGAAAAAGGGATTAAAGAGAGGTGGGGGCTCTTAATGAAATAGGCAGAAGGGCAGGGGGCTCAGGGCAAGGTTGCCCTTCTTCCTCCTCCCGTTGCCTGGAATAGAGGAGGGGGAGGGGCGCCGGTGGCTCCAGGGCACGGCGGCGGCCGGGGGCAGGGGCAAAACGGAGAGGGGGGCAAGGGGAACCGATTCCTCCACTCACCACGAGCTGGGTTGGCGCGAGGCGGCCTGGCCATGGTGGCCAGCAGCGGCGGGCGGAGGCGCTTGCGGCGGCGGCGATGCAGGGCCGGGGAGGGGGCTAGGGGCGGCGGTGGAGGTTGTGGTGGTGGAGGGGCGCGACGTGGGGGGTATTTATAGGCCGGCGAGGGCGGGGAGGAGGGGGGGCGCGGTGGAGGCCGGTGAGCTCCGGAGACGGCCAGTAATGGCGGTGGGGGCGGCGGTGGCGCTGAGTCGTCGCCACGCAGGGTGGTCGGTGGCGCGTAGCAGGGAGGGGCGGCCTGGGGGGTGTGCGGCGCAGGGGGGCGGCCAATGGCGAGGCGCTGTGCGGCGGCCAGCTCTGCTCCGCCGTGGCTCGCAGGGGCAAGCGCGAGCGCCGAGGCGGGCAAGGGGGCACGGCGCGCGCAGAGGAGGGGCCGAGTTAGGCAGTGCCAGTGGAGGCCGCCAGTGGGGGGGGTGGTGGTGGCCGGGCGCTCGGCGTCGAGCTCTGCTCGGCGTGTGCTGCGCGTGCAAGGGAAATGAGAGAAGGAGAAGGAAAAAGAAAAAGAGAAAAGGGAAAAAAGGAAAAAGGGGAAAAGAGAAACAGGGGAAAAAGGAAAGGAGGGGGGGGGGCGTCGGCGGAATTCGCGGCGACGGTCGCGAGCGCATGGTTGAGCACGCGGCACGGCACGTGGGTCGAGGAACAGAGAAAGGATGGCGGTAAATTTTGGATGTCAGACGGCGAAACGTCAGGAAACGTTTTGGGCGATTAGGAGCTTCGGACAGTAAAAGATTTAGGAACGATTCGAGCTCGACGATGAAAAAGTTTTGAAAATTATTTTTAGCGAGTGATTTGTACTGTAATTTAAATAAGATAAAAACACGGGCGTTACAAACCTACCCCACTTAAAATGAATCTCGTCCTCGAGATTCGGCTGGTTCCTAAATAGATAGGGAAACTCTTTCTTCAGGGCATCTTCGTGTTCCCATGTAGCTTCTTCCACTCCATGTCTGCTCCACTGAACTCTGCAAATCCGTACTTCAGAGTTTCTTGTCCTTTTTATGACAGTGTCCAAAATCTTGACAGGTACTTCCTGGTACCGAAGATCTTTCTGTAAAGCTATTTCTTCTTCCGGCACCCGTTCTCTCTCGGGTACCCTCAGACATCTTCTCAGTTGGGATACATGGAATACTGGGTGTATGTCGGCCATTCCTTCTGGTAGCTCTAGACAGTATGCCACAGCTCCAATTTTCTTCAGTGCTTGGTACGGTCCAATGTACCGAGGGGCTAGTTTCCCATATACCTGAAATCTTCGAGTCCCTCGAATAGGCGAAACCTTGAGATAGACGAAGTCTCCTGGATTGAAGCTTACTTCTCGTCTCTTCTTGTCTGAGTAACTCTTCTGTCGAGATTGAGCGGCCTTCAGTTTCCCTATAATTTCGGCCACTCTTTCTTCCGCTTCCTTTATGAGTGCGGGTCCAACTAGGGCACGCTCTCCAACTTCTGACCACATTAGGGGGGTTCTGTACTTTCTCCCATAGAGAGCTTCAAATGGTGACATGCCCAAGCTTGCTTGATAACCATTGTTGTACGAAAACTCAGATACGGTAAGCTTTGTTCCCAATCCTTGCCATAAGTAAGGACACATGCTCTTAGCATATCCTCCATAATCTAGTTCACCCTTTCTGTTTGACCATCGGTCTGCGGGTGATAAGCCGAACTGAAATCCAACTTGGTGCCCATGGCCTTATGCAAACTTTTCCAAAACCTAGAGGTGAATTGGGTTCCTCTATCCGAAACAATTCTACTAGGCACACCATGCAGCTTCACTATGTTGTCCACATAGAGCCGGGCTAGCTTTTCACCACCATAATTGGTCCGTACAGGTAGGAAGTGAGCGACTTTTGTGAGCCGGTCCACTATCACCCATATGGAGTCATGTCCTTTCTGTGTCTTGGGTAAACCCACTACAAAATCCATTCCTATCTCATCCCATTTCCAAACCGGGATGGGTAAGGGTTGCAGGAATCCTGCTGGCTTCTGATGTTCGGCCTTGATTCTTTGACAAGTATCACAATGGGCGACGAACCTTGCAATGTCCGCCTTCATTCCACTCCACCAATACTTTTGTCTTATATCCACATATATCTTGGTGGATCCTGGGTGGATGGAATATGCTGAGTTGTGGGCCTCATCCATAATAGTCCGTCGGAAGTCTCCTTCCTTAGGTACGCAAATTCTATCTTTGTACCATAAGGTTCCTTTGTCATCCACTCTAAAATCCGTTGCCTTGTTTTCTCCAGTATGCATGCGGATCCTCATCAAGTCCTTATCTGAACCTTGGGCCTTTCTGATCTTGTCCTCCAAAGTGGGTTGAACACTCAACTTGCGACTGGAACCATAGGGGATGATGTGCACATTTAATCGTGCCATTTCTTCCTGTAGGTGGGCATCCTTAGGTCCATAAGATTTCCGGCTTAAGGCATCTGCTACCATGTTTGCTTTACCAGGATGGTAATGAATTTCCACATTATAATCTTTAACTAGTTCTAACCACCTTCTTTGTCTTAAGTTCAAATCTGGCTGGGTGAAAATGTACTTTAAGCTCTTATGGTCTGTGTAGATCTCACACCTATTCCCAATCAGATAGTGTCTCCAAATCTTGAGGGCATGTACTATGGCTGCAAACTCCAACTCATGGGTTGGGTAATTCTGTTCGTGAGGCTTGAGTTGTCGGGAAGCATATGCCACTACTTTCCCATCTTGCATAAGGACACATCCTAATCCTTGACGGGACGCATCACAATAAATGACAAAGTCCTGTTGAATATCTGGCAAGGTTAGTACCGGGGCGGTTGTCAGTCTTCTCTTTAACTCCTGGAAGCTTCTCTCACATGACTCAGTCCAAGTGAACTTCTTCTCTTTCTTGAGTCGCTCTGTCATGGGTCGGGCTATCTTGGAGAATCCTTCAATAAATCTCCGGTAATATCCGGCTAAACCGAGAAAGCTCCTGATTTCACTAACATTGGTTGGTTGCTGCCAATTGGAGACTGCTTCGACTTTTTCGGGGTCCACTGCTACTCCTTGCGCGGCCAAGATATGACCAAGAAATACTACTTTCTCAAGCCAAAATTCACACTTGCTGAACTTGGCGTAGAGCTTGTGTGCTCTCAACTTTTCCAAAACCACTCGTAGGTGCTGCTCATGTTCTACGACACTCTTAGAGTATATAAGTATGTCGTCAATGAAAACTACGACAAACTTATCTAACTCTTCCATAAACACCTTATTCATGAGGTTCATGAAATAAGCCGGTGCATTGATGAGTCCAAAGGACATCACCGTAAACTCATATTGCCCATAGCGGGTGACGAAGGCCGTCTTTGGAATATCACTTTCCTTAATCTTGAGCTGGTGATATCCTGACCTTAAGTCTATCTTGGAGAAATACTTGGCTCCCTTCAGTTGATCAAAGAGGTCATCAATTCTGGGAAGGGGGTATTTGTTCTTGATAGTGACTTCATTTAGTGCACGGTAATCCACGCACATCCTCATGCTCCCATCCTTCTTCTTGACGAACAAGACTGGAGCTCCCCATGGTGATGAGCTTGGTCTAATGAAACCACTTTGTTGTAACTCTTCCAGTTGTCTCTTTAGTTCTGCCAATTCAGAGGCTGCCATCTTATACGGTCTCTTAGCTATAGGGGAGATTCCAAGGTCAAGGTCAATGACAAACTCTATATCCCTATCTGGCGGCATTCCCGGGAGTTCTTCTGGGAAAACATCTAAGTATTCATTTACTACTGGAACTTCTTCCAAGAATTTAGCTTCCATACTAAAAACCATTGGGTCCGGTCCACTTCCCCAAGTATGGCAGGTTACTTGTACTCCTTCTGGGTTGGTTAGATGTACCACCTTATCAGCACAACTTATAAGGCCGTTGTGCAGGCTTAACCAATCCATTCCAAGGATCACATCTATACCTTTATACTTAAGTACTACTAGGTCTGCTAGGAATTCTACCCCACTTAAAATGATCCTTACCCGAGAACAACCCAGTCGGCACTTAATGTCACCTCCAGGCGTTCGGGTTAATAGGGATGTTTTTAGTAGTACTGTAGGTATATTGTGCTTTTCCACAAAACTTGAGGATACGAACGAATGTGATGCTCCAGAATTAAATAATATTGTTGCCAAAACTGAGCTGACTAGAAACTCACCGAGCACTACGCCCTGAGCGTCCTGAGCCTCTTGCGTGTTGATGTGGTTGATACGGGCTCGTCCGAAGGACTGCTGGGGCGGCCCCATCTGTTGGTTGTTGTTGCCGGTATTGTTATTACGGATGGGTACACGATTGGCTCCTGATAAAACCGGCCTTGGTCCATTCACCGAATTGGAGAGGGCTGATGCTGCTGGCTTGTTATTGGCATATGGGCAATTGGCAATGAAGTGCCCTGTCTCACGGCAGTTGAAGCATGCTCGGGCATTGCTGCTGGCAGTAACTTGGCTTGCATTGCTTTGCTTTGTGGGGCCTTCATGGTGTTCTGGCTCTTGAACTGTCTAAGTTGGGTGCTGGGGGCTTGAGAGCCAGTAGCTTGTGACTGGGTCCTATACTGCATAGGGGCTTGGGACTTAGTCACTGGAGGGCCAAAGTGCCTCGGTTTCTGGAAACGGTCCTGCTGGCGAGCCTTGGTTTCTAGGAACTTACGCTTATTGTCTCTCTTTTCCTTTGCCATGGCTCTCTCAGTGATGATAGCCATGTTCATCAGTGTGTTGAAGTCTGGGTAGATGCATGGGGAAAGCAGCTTCTTAAGTTCTGCATTTAATCCCTTTCTGAACATATCCTGCTTCTTTTCATCCTTGTCTACCTCCTCCGGTGCATAGCGAGCTAGTTCTATGAACTGGTATGTGTACTCCTCAACGGACTTGTTGCCTTGTTGCAGCTCACGGAACTCATCTGCCTTGCATTTCACGGTGGCTGCTGGGATGTGATAGCGACGGAACTCGTCCACAAACTCCTTCCAAGTGATAGTGGAGGCATCCTGAGCAGCTGCACAGTAGTTCTCCCACCAAGCCAAGGCAGTTCCAGTGAGCTGGTGAGCAGCCAAACGGACCTTGTCACGGTCTCCATGCTCAAATGGTTCGAGTTTTCTCTTGATAGTACGCAGCCAGTCATCTGCATCCAAGGGGTTGTAGGATCCTGCAAAGGTGGGTGGCTTGGTCCTCAGAAAAGCCGTTAGTTTGTCATTTGTACTCTGCTCACGGGGCCTTGGGTTGGTGATGACATTGGTCAAAGCTGCCAGTAGGAGGTTCTGGTTGTTCAATACTTGCACCAGGTCAATGGCCGGTGGGGGTGGGGCATGACGTGCTCCTACTTGGCTTTCTCCTCCCTGCTGGCTCACTTCCTGATCTTCCTGATCTTCATGGCCGGGGGCTTGTCCTTGCATACCCTGTTGTCTCTCCGCACTTGGAGTGGTATGTGCCTATCTTTGAGGGGTCCTGTTGTTACGCCTGGGGGCCATCTGTGGATTGGGCAAAACCCTTATGAGACTTAGATTTGGAATTAAGTGATACTTTATTTGCGTATTTTCGAAAAGGCAGACTCCACCTACTGCCAACGATCGCACAGACTAACAAGCATCAAGCACAAATAGTTTTATTTATTACGCTGGGGTACAACACTTGGGAGGGTACAGCCAAAACACGCATTACACGGTCGGGTACAAAGGGCACAACTCTAAGCTTGGGGCCGGGACGGCTTCATCCCCGGGGCACCTCTAAGGCATACTACTCATGGGCGAGTCGTCTTCCGGGGCGGAGTGCACTTCTAGTGGAATGAGTAGCTCTTCCTCATCAGCCTCGAGGATCCAATTTTCTAGGGGCTGTTCGACAGCTCCTCCTTCTACGGCTGCAGCTGTCCTTTCAGCACCTTCAGGTGGAGCTTGCGGGGTCCCAAAAAGTCCTCCCCATCCTGTGATGGGTGTTCCAATTAGGACTTGGGTCTTCCCGATTGCCGGGACGGGCGTTCCACTGTTGGTCCATTCTTGCATGCGCCGATCCTGGATCTGCCTGAGGTTTTCATAAGCGACTGCTTCGCTACTTATAGCGGCCGCGGTCCTTGCTTCGGCTTGAGCCACCTGGATTTGGTGCATCCTCACTGCAAGCTCAGCTTGCTCGGCCCGGTGGGTTTGCTCCCTTAAGATTCGGGCTTGCTCGTCGAAGAGCTTATCCAAGGAGACAAGGTAGGCGACCACATGGTACAAAAGGTCTTCTTGATGGCGGCGCCGTTCCAAGTTCCTCATGCGGGCCTGCCAGACTTGCGTCCTGATGACCGGAGGAAAAAGCCTGATTGGTGTGGGAATGAGGTGTTCCTCGAAGATCCGGCATAGGTAACGGAGAGCCTTTCTGATGGCCAAGGGATAGGCATCCCGATGTTGAAATGCTGTGGCAGTCACTCGCCACGGCTCGATGTCGGGGTGGCGGGTGCTTCTGGCGATGGAGAGAACCACCCTACAGCGAAGAGTACCGAGGTGTTCGTACTCCCTGCTGTAGTACCTTGGGCGCTCGGTAACACCGAGGCGCTCCAGGGAGTTGATCAAAAGGCGGGGAAAACCAGGTTCTTCTTGGCAAATGCCCTGGGTCCACCCATTCTCGGCCATCTGAAAACAAAGGTAGAGTGAGCAAGCTTTGCGCACATGGTAGGGTACAAGAAGGATAGATGGTCTTTATTAGGATCGGGTACATTTCCCAAGGATACATTATTACTAGGGTGATAGCTCTAGCTTAGGTACTCTACTCTCCCCAAGGGAATCCTTCCCCGATCCGGTTAGGTCGCTTCTTTGGCGGAAGACATTGCTCCAATACCTCCTCTTCGGTCTGAGTGCTCTTATCCCAACGGGTTTCCTCGGGTTCTCCTTCCAGTAATCCAGCTTCTCTTCTATGCACCTTGATACGTTCCCTTTCTTGAGCGTTGCTTCGCCATATGTCTCGGAGAGAGGCTAGGGAACTCTCAGCTTGAGCCTCAGCTTCTATTGCTCTCCTGCATTGAATTTCCAACTCTTGCTCTACCTTTTCTGCCCTACGGATTTGGTGCTTCAGTTGTTTTATCTGTTCGCTGTAAAGTCGGTCTAGGCCGGTGAGGTAAATGGACAGGTGGGAAACCGTATCTTCTAGTTCTTCTTCTTCCCTCCCTAATCCTCTCATCTGGGCAATCCACGAGCGTCCTCTCCCTCCAGCAGGTGGGAAAAATCCCATAGGAGTTCGCTGAAGATGATGCCTATAGACCACACGTAAGCGTCGCAGGGCCTTTCGGGCAGCCTTTCGGTAGGTGTGTGGGAACCCAAAGCCAGTGGTGGAGATGAACCAGGGATCCACGTTGGGGTAAAGTGTGCTTTTTCCCACGAAGATCATCAGGTCACACCGAAGGGTCCCTCTGAAGTTGTGCTCCCGGTAGGTGTACTTTGGTGGGTCCACAACTCCGATGCGTCCCAGGCTGAGTAGCAATAACTTCAGAAGGCCAGGCTCTGCGGGGCAGATCCCGTCGCTCCATCCATTGTCAGCCATCTGGAATCAGACAAGGGCCAAAGGTAAGTGCCATGTGGAAAGGTGAGTTAAGTGGGGAAAGATCTAGCGGGAAATGGCTTAGAAAATGTCCTCGGTCTTAAGGGTCATGTCCTACGGCCAACCTACGGCTCTGATACCACCTGAAGCATCCCCTCATCCGAGGTGACTTAAATGTGATATAAAAATCAGTCCCAGGAGGCTGATACACATTTATTACATCAGATGGTACATTACCGTACAAACCTCCGAGGAGGCGGACACTCGATAAAAACGATAATCAGTAATAAAACGGCTATGGTGATACACCAAAGCACGACCCACATGGGATCCAGCTCGGGCTCAGAGTAGCACGCTAGTAGAAGCATCTTGCGGAGGGCTAACACCACAGGCAAGGTTGGGTGTGGACGCAACCTCTACTCGGCGTCTTCAACAACGAAGTCCGGGTCTTCCTCTGAAGAAAACCACAAATATATATCGGGTGAGTACAAAGATACTCAACAAGTCCAGCCACACCCAACGAGGGGAAATAATAAAGATTATGCACGGGCATACCAAGGATGAGGCTAGGGTTCATTTGCGATAAAGCGAGGTTTTACACATACAAGGGTTCATTTAATAAAAGAGTTTTCTCAAGACGTTTTTATAGTAATCGAATAATACATGGGGTTGATCCTACACAAAGGATCCAAGTTTTAATACTACCGGACTCCACGTCCACAGTAGCTTACTGCACAACTGCCGGGCACTTTCAAAACAACTCACGCCACAAAACCAATCACCCCAAAATATCTATTGAAGTGACCATGCCGTAACGCGTCCAATACCGTGGACACAACTATTCGAATAGATTTTTCACTTTGCAGAGGTGGTACACTTTACCCACAAGTAGGGTACCACACTACGAACACCTTAATGTCGCGGCGGATCCTAACAAAGCCATTACCCACCTTAGCTGAATCTAACTAGCCAACACGGAAGCTACCATGGGGTTAATGACCTATCCACAAAGTCATAACCGGGACATAACTCACACAGATCGTATTCCTTCTCCATGGTCTCCTGTTGCTCACCCGCTCTCCTTTTGGCTAGCAGAACAACTAGTGGGGTTTATGCAAAGCCGTTGCCCACACAACGGTCGAGTGGTTGTACGATAAATGGGTTAGGCAAGATGACACCTTAGTTCGTCCTTATATTGACCAGACGGACATCTCCCGACCATGCTCAACCACAAGGGCACAAGCACACCAGTGATATTTCACACAGAAAATGCCGTCCATCTCGTCAGGTTATATCTTTCTTTTATTTCCCCAAAATTCCGTTTTATCTTTTAAAACACTTGCATCCTTATTTTTGGTAAAGCGCTTGTGGTCATGGTTTAAAACATAATAAAGGGAATAACAGGTAATAAGCATCTCTAGCAGTAGTTAACGTCTAACAGAGCAAATCCTAGGTCATCAAGGGATAGTCGTAGCAATCAAGGGGTAGCTATCCAACCATATCTTGCAATAAAACAATGCATTTTATAAAACAGGTCAATAGATTGTGTTTATAACACTGGGATAAATATGCATCAAAGGATGGGATTGGACTTGCCATTCACAAAGCCTTCTGGGAAGTCCTGATCGAGGTACTGTCCGTCGGGCTCGGGCTCGTGGTACTGGTCCTCAGACTCTTGCTCGCAGTACTGCTCGTCGACGGGTTCTCCCTTGATCACTTCGTGATCTACGGCGCACACAAACAAACATACAATAAAGAAGAGAAATAAAGGTTTTATCATCGGGCCCGAATCAGGAATAACTTAAGAAACAATGGTAGAAATAATATTTTTGGGAGATTTCTTGATGGCATGGCCGAAATTATGTTAGAAATGGCGCGGTGAAGTTTCGGGGCAAACGGAGGATTTTTGGCGCATGAAATAATAGGCCGAACAGGGGTTTAGGGAATGAATAAGGATCCAAGGGCCTATTTGTAATTACTGTTGGGAGGGGAGGGCTTGATTAGAATTTCTAGGAATACCTAGGGTACTCTGAAAAGGGTCAGGGGCTTATCCGTAATTATTTTGTGTAGTGGAAGGGTTCATTTCCTAAATAGAGCGAACATGGGGTTTATTTGGAAAAAGGGATTAAAGAGAGGTGGGGGCTCTTAATGAAATAGGCAGAAGGGCAGGGGGCTCAGGGCAAGGTTGCCCTTCTTCCTCCTCCCGTTGCCTGGAACAGAGGAGGGGGAGGGGCGCCGGCGGCTCCAGGGCACGGCGGCGGCCGGGGGCAGGGGCAAACGGAGAGGGGGGCAAGGGGAACCGATTCCTCCACTCACCACGAGCTGGGTTGGCGCGAGGCGGCCTGGCCATGGTGGCCAGCAGCGGCGGGCGGAGGCGCTTGCGGCGGTGGCGATGCAGGGCCGGGGAGGGGGCTAGGGGCGGCGGTGGAGATTGTGGTGGTGGAGGGGCGCGACGTGGGGGGTATTTATAGGCCGGCGAGGGCGGTGGAGGCCGGTGAGCTCCGGAGACGGCCAGTAATGGCGGTGGGGGCGGCGGTGGCGCTGAGTCGTCGCCGCGCAGGGTGGTCGGTGGCGCGTAGCAGGGAGGGGCGGCCTGGGGGGTGTGCTGTGCAGGGGGGGCGGCCAAGGGTGAGGCGCCGCGCGGCGGCCAGCTCTGCTCCGCCATGGCTCGCAGGGGCAAGCGCGAGCGCCGAGGCGGGCAAGGGGGCACGGCGCGCGCAGAGGAGGGGCCGAGTTAGGCAGTGCCAGTGGAGGCCGCCAGTGGGGGGGTGGTGGTGGCCGGGCGCTCGGCGTCGAGCTCTGCTCGGCGTGTGCTGCGCGTGCAAGGGAAATGAGAGAAGGAGAAGGAAAAAGAAAAAGAGAAAAGGGAAAAAAGGAAAAAGGGGAAAAGAGAAATAGGGGAAAAAGGAAAGGAGGGGGGGGGGGCGCGTCGGCGGAATTCGCGGCGACGGTCACGAGCGCGAAGTTGAGCACGCGGCACGGCACGTGGGTCGAGGAACAGAGAAAGGATGGCGGTAAATTTTGGATGTCAGACGGCGAAACGTCAGGAAACGTTTTGGGCGATTAGGAGCTTCGGACGGTAAAAGATTTAGGAACGATTTGAGCTCGACGATGAAAAAGTTTTGAAAATTATTTTTAGCGAGTGATTTGTACTGTAATTTAAATAAGATAAAAACACGGGCGTTACAGTAGCTCGAGGATGTACTTTAGTTGTTCACCTTTCAGAGATATGAAAAGGACTCTTGCGCCGGCGTTTATCGAGGTTGAGAGCACCGTCAAAGTACATCTTCCAATGCTCGGGTCGTTGCTCAGGCGGTGGGTCTTGGATCCTTCTTGCACCGAGGAGGCTATTGGTGGTCATTAATTACAACATCAACCACCAACTTCTCGGTGAATAAAGTGGGTATAAATATATTACAATGCATTATTAGCTTTGAACTAAAAAATTCCACAAGTTTTGGTGGTTTGAGATGCTTTGTCGGATTATGCTCAGAATATGCATGAAACAACACTAGAATGAGCAGATGCAAGAATGGTGAAACATGGACATAAGATGGCACCATTAGAAACATGGACAGTCTTTTGTTATCACTTTTCCATTCAAAACCACCCTTTTTCCATCCCCTTAAAAACAAAAAAGACTTATGTTTCTTTCCATGCCCCATCTCACCTTTTTATATAAAAAAGATCACCCCAATCAACACCTAAGAAAATACAAACCACACACAGGACGTATGATATTACGCTCTCGACTGCCCGAACCTGTCTAAACTTTATGTTCCTTGCACCTTCGAGTTCCTGATCTCTATGACATCCTACCTACAAATTCACCACCTTGGGGGTATCCCTCAATAGGCATGATGGTAAAACACCGACAGCTGGCGTGCCAGGTAGGGGTGTTCATCGAGCATCCACCGAAGAACTCGATGGCATCTTTCTACTTCACTAGCACCATGCTCGATGAGGGCACAACTTTCATCTTCGGCTCTTGGATCTGCGTCGCCAACGGCTTGGTTGGCTTCAACAGCAACCTAGCCAACTCCAGGAAGTTGGAGGCCTCTACACCAACTCGAAGCAACAACCTTGACAAGTTTATCGACAGCCTCAACGAGTTGCTGCTCCCCGATCACGCCGAGGAGATCGAGACGATGTTCATTTTCGACGCGAATTCAACTCACGCTGCACCAGGACTACTCGTATTGGATTCAAACCTATCTAGGGATGCTACACAGTCCGAGTCCCTCTCCAACTTGGAGGAGGACTTGGATCGTCTTCTCAAGTTTGGAGATGAGGGAGCCATCGTTTCTCGGGAGGCCCTCGTTTTTGACAACTACTCGGGCTCCGACTAAAAGTATTCATTAACTACTATCACACCTTCAAGATGGAGTCCGATAGAACTCGATGATGAGGGAGCCACCGTGTGTTGGGGCCCCCGTTGTCGACAACTACTCAGACTCAGACATCATGTACTTGTTGATGAAAGGTACCCAAGGACAAAAAGTACTCGTTGATGAAAAGTACTTGTCGACTAGTACTACACCTTCAAGATGGAGTCCAGAAGAACTCGATGATGAGAGAGCCACTGCGCGTCGGGGTTCCCCGTTGTTGGCAACCACTCGGACTCAGATGAGAAGCCCGAGTCCTTTTTAGACAGTCACCTGAGTTTGACCATAACGTCTACGCCGCAAGGCCGGTTTGTGTACTGGAAGGGCTTAGAGCCCTCTAAACTACTCTACGACTCCCGCCTAGTGGCCTTCACGTAGGAACTACCTTTTCAGGAAGACAAAGGTATTGTGGATTGCATTACTCTAGCAGAATCCACCCTTTAGTGTATCAACCCCAGGGAGTTGGAAGATTTTGATTACTTCGCTCAACTTCAGCTCACGTCACAACATCGACACGCTGCAGCGACGATCTTGACTACTCGACTCGCGCTGCAGTTATGACTACTTCGACAAATCGGCAATGCTGATGATTATTTCAACTACTCGTCTTAACTAGAAACTAGTCGGGGATGAGTCTTGAACTACTCGGTGACTAGTGTCAGTGTTTTACCGCCAAGCCCACCGAGGGATACCCCGAGGTGGTGAGTTTGTAGGTTGGGTGTTGCCAAGATCAAGAACTTGAAGGTGTAAGGAATATAAAGTTTGGACAGGGTTGGGCCGCCGAGAGCGTAACACCCTACGTCCTATGTTATTTGTATTGCCTTAGGTGGTGATCGAGTGATATGATGTTTGGAGGGGTCCCTGTCCGCCCTTATATAGTCTGGAGGGACAGGGTTATATGGAAGTCCTAGTTGGATACAAGTCTAGGAGTCCTACCCGAGTACTTTACGTGTAGTTTCCTACTGTCGCCGACTAGTTTTACTACTGTACGAGTAGTCCTACCACGCTATAAGTAGTTACAACTGGTGTAGGGCGTGGGCTGTGTCCCACCCTTATCCTGTAAGATGTAGGTCATGTGCGTAGTCCTGTGGGCCCGGGTCTGACAAGGCCCCGAGCTCTTCTTAGTCGAGTACTGCAGGCTTCCAAGTGCTTCTGAAGGCGTCTTCGAGTTCTCCCAAACTCCGTGTTGAAGGTATTTTCCGAGTACTACCTTGGCTGCATCGAGGCTGTGAGGTGCTCATGCCCCAAGTAGTTGTCAAGTCTTCTTTTATATGGGGTGCGATTGAACTCGCACTCCATATGGAGTAGCCCCTGTGCCTTAGGTTGACTTGTAGAATGAGGCTGAGAGTCAATTTAGCCTTGAGTCTTCTATCCTTATCTTACAAAAGATTTGGAAAATAAGTTGCTAATAACACGTGTCCTTGCAACCCCCGAGCCTTGAATCCAAATCCTCAAGGTTTTGAATAAAGGATTCAAAGAATTATGGCATGCAATATGTGATGGTAAGGATTTGATGGTCAAGATGGGCAAGTTGGTATAGAAATTCAAAAAATTGCTTTTTTCAGGATGAATTCCCTAAAAAAATGGTTAAACAAATAACTTCACCAAAAAGCGCCCTAAATTACTGCTCAAATCAAACCTTCATCGCTGAGAGCCATGTCATATCCAGCCCCCAAGCCTCGGAGCTAGATGGGTCGCAGAAGATACACCTAGTAGTCGGTGGCGCTAGCCCCCGAGCCTAGGCATTGGCCAAGTTGCCGCTGGATCTTGAACTGTCGATGAAGCCGACTAGTCGGAGTCGATTCCGACTAGTTTTGTAGGCGAGATGAGTAGTTGAAGTAGTTGAACATGCGTAAAACTAGTCGGGAACTAATAAACGCAGTGTCATGGGAGCGAGGCCCCTTCAGTAACATAGAGTACCGGTCGAGAACTAGTAATCTGGCCATTACTGGAAGTGTGGGAGCGAAGCCTATGCAGTAAGCTCCATATAGTACTAGTCGTGAACCAATAAACATAGTAGTACTTGCAGTATGAGAGTGATGCCCTTGCAGTAAACTGCACGTAGCACCAGTCGTTAACTAATAAATGGAGTAGTACTGGCTCGGAGCGATGCCCCTTCAGTAAATTGTACACAGTACCAGTCTTGAACTAGTAAACAGAGTAGTATTTGAAGTATTGGGATGAGGCCCCTGCATTAATATCTATGTAGTACGTGTCGTGAACCAGTAAACGGAGTAGTATTGGAAGTATTGGGATGAGGCTCTTGCAGTAAACTCTACATAGTACCAGTCGTGAACCAGTAAACGGAGTTGTACTGGAAGTACTCTTCAGTAACATAGAGTACTAGTCGTAAATCAGTAGTCTGAGCGTTATTGGAACTATGGGAGCGAGGCCCCTTCAGTAAACTTGCACGGATACCAGTTGTAAACTAGTAAACGAAGTTGTTCTAGAAGTATGGGAGCGAGGCTCCTTCGGTAACATAGAATACTAGTCATAAACCAGTAGGCTGAGCGTTACAGGAACTATGGGAGCGATGCTCCATCAATAAACTTGCATGGATACCAGTCGTGAACCAGTAAACGGAGTTATACTGGAAGATATGGGAGCGATGCCCATGCAGTTAACTCTACGTAGTACCAGTCGTGAACCTGTAGACGTATTACTGGAAGTATGGGAGCGAGGCCCATGCAGTTAACTCTACGTAGTACCACTCGTGAACGAGTGGACCGAGTAGTACTGGAAGTATGGGAGCGAGGTGTGGCAGAACCAACCTGAATTACACCGGCTCAAGTACGCGAGTCCTCTCTTGAGGGCTACCTCGTGCTTCAAACGGTATAATCCTTTGGCCTGTTGGGTAACGTCCCGATAAACCACCGAACGCAGGATCCAACAAGGTACCTCACCTGAAGGTGAGTCCAGAGATATATAAATGCCAATACATTTTACACCACAGGCAGATATATTATAAAAATATACAAAACATCATTAGCCCCCACTGAAGGGAGATTATTACAAAACAGGTTTAAGTTTTAAGTCAAAGCAGCGGAGTTTGGAAAGCGTAGACACTGTACACATCGTTCTTACAAATATCGTGCTAGCCCTAGCATGATATCACTCGGCGGAATCTGTGTTGGCCGGGGACGGATCCCACTCCACGGACCAACCATCAGGCAAGGGGTAGGGCCACGGTGTAATGAATGCTGGCTCATCAGGGGGATTACCTGAAGTAGATCAACAAAAGCAAGACTGAGTATACTAATACTCAGCAAGACTTACCCGCTCATGGTATACTTAGCCATGTATCTAGACTTATGCAGGCTTTTCAGGTTTTGGGTAGGGTTTTCAGCTGAAAAGCAACAAAGAGTAGATCCTTAATTTCAACTTTTAGTTTTCAGGTTCTAGTTGATTAACCATTCTAGGTAAGCACCTATAACTACTCAAACATGGTAGAATCTTTAGTCAAACATCATCTTTGATAATTACATAGTTGCTCTTGTTACTCTATGTGGCAAAGGGATTAAACAGTCTCAATCTCCGCGAGAAACGGACGATTCCTGAATCGAATTTTAAAACCTTGCAAGGGTAAACCTAACACACACGCTTGGAACACCACAGGGTCGTTCCGAAGCAATCGTTTACCTTTCATTCCGACTCATGGATCAGAGCCACCACAAGCGACTGTAGGACCATACGCACTTCCAAAGTGCAGGACGTGCGTCTGTAGCGCGACTACAAAAGCCGTACTCCTGGTTGCCCAGCAACACGTATTCCTACACGTCGAACTAAGTAACCAAAAGAAGCAAATACATGTGGTGGGGGGTATGTCCACTCCTCGGGCCGATTGGTTACTAGGCTTACCGCTTACCATATTTCATGGCATGTGGCTAGTACTTTCAAACGCTTAACCACCGCTACCACACACTGTGACCTTATCCAATTCAACAATACAGACGGGATATCATCTCAACCATGATACCTCACAAAATTCCCGTCCGTCATCCTTATAGTGATAATAGGAATGTAAACATTACAATTCCTATGTCGCGCGAGTGATAGGTAATCACCCGACTTCTACCGGTCCTATAAGCAGAGCAGCTATTCGGACTCAAGTTCTAGTGTTCAGTACATTGGTTCCTAGAATTATGCAACTAGGGTTCCAAACAATTCTTAAGAACTTAATGCAGAGATAAATATAAGTAGATATAAATGGCAGTGTAATAAAATAATGGGTTATGTCCGGGGCTTGCCTTCTTGCGTAAGATTGAGAGTGGTATGGTCAAAGTTATCCGAACTTTGGTTCGGAGCTTCAGTTAAACCTTCGACAGCGTTCCTGGAGTCTTCAGTTGATTCTATTCCTTGTTCCAGAACGAGTTCGTAGTCCTCGTCGGCAAGAGCGGTCGAGTCTATATGAGATGCAAAGTTACAAGTTATGGAATGCATAAACTTTTATGTTATTTCACAATAAAGTTGCAATCCAAACAAAAGAACATTACATTGAAACAAATAATCTAACTATTCTGCACTGGGCAGTCATTTATCGAGTATTAATTAAGTTACTTAGTTACATTAGGCAGCAGGGTTACCTACACCAAACATTTAGCTATCTACCTTAAGTAGCATGATTATTTTAAAAAGTCACACTAATCCCACTTAAAAACTCTATTTAATTTAGGAGTTCTACACATGATCCTAGGTTGATAATTTGTGGCTATGCTATACTACTCATGAACAAAGCTTTAAATTATTCTCATAAATTTTTATGAACTAGCACTATGGGTCATGAACTTTTCTTTGAATCTAAACTTAAATTCGTAGCTGAGGTTACATTAGGCCTCTGACTCTCAAATTTTTATCTTAGATTACTCCTGTTGTAACAAAGCTAAGATAAATTTTTCAGCCCTAAACATGAAGGAATACATTTGGAATTAAATTAAGTAACTTTTATCAACATATAACAAAAAGTACTCGAGGTCTTCTAACATGAGGTCCTTCTGGTACTATTCATCTGAGTCTAAGGGTGTGCAAATAGCCCCCTGGACTTTCAAGTCTTCTAACATGAGGTCCTTGGGCTGGAGGCAGACGCAGAGCAAGGGAAGGACGGCCGTGTTCCGGCGAGACAGGTCACCGGCGGCGAGATCCAAGGGGAGGAGAGGGTGCAAGAGCTCACGACGGTTCTGTTGCACCACGTGTCGAGGGTCGTGGAGGTCGAAAGAAGAGATCCCGACGAGAGCCCAAGGCGGTGGCGGAGAGGTCACCATCGGCGGTGGGGCTCCGGCGGTGAACGTCGGTAGGGGACCTGCGCATGGGCTGCAGTAAGTCATGGGGAACGTGTAGGTACAATCAATTGGATGCAAACGTGTCGGATTCAAGGTGACCGACGGATACAGTAGCGGCGGCGGCGATGAGGAAAGCCGGCGAGCTTCGGGAAGATGATGTGCTTATAGAGCCGACGGATAGGTCGTGGAGCTTTACAAGGATGATGTGGTGCTGGCTAGAGGGTTGTTGAGGCGCGGGAGTGCCTAGAGCGAGCTGCCCACGGTGGGGCCGAAGGCAGCGACGGCGGTGCTCGTCAGAGGCGAAGCTCCAGTTGAAATTGGGAGGCAACAGGGGGTTGTCGAGCACGAGCAAGCAATGGGGAAGCTTACACGAGGATGGATTGGGGCGGAGGAGGTCTGGTGATGGCTGCCCACGGGAATGCCGTGCGCGGCCGGAGCAAGAGAAGACGGCGGCGGAGGAATGTGGTTCGGGCACTCGGAAATTGGCACTGGAACTGGAGGAACAGGATGTAGGGGTGATGGTAATGCTGTTGCGCGTGAGAGACCGAGAGTTAAGGTGCTGCGGTGAGCTCTCCACGGCGACAAGGAGGTGGCAGCCGATGGAGGCTCGGGGTAGTCGTGGCGCGCGCGCGAGAGGGCAGCAGGAGAGAGGAAAGAGGTCGGGGCAGGGAGGAGACGACGCATGGGCACGTGCAGGAGCTGGAGGTGGAGCTTGGGGTGCGGCACCGGCGGTGAGCGGCGGTGGCAAGAGCGGAACAGAGGTGGAAGCGGCGGTGACAGAGGAAGAAGAAGCAGCAGGTGTCAGTGGGACTTGTTTGCAATTTCCAAAAAGTTCAGGGATCTCTCGGTAAAATAAGATTTCCCACTGCTACAAAGGTTAAATGAGAAAATGCTTAACATGAAAGTTGTAGAGTTTTTCAAACTCTACAACATTGCTTTAGGGCTTGGGTTCAGAAACTCAAAGTTTACAACTCTTTAAGTTAAGTTTATGCATAAAGGTAGAATTTAAATTACTTTTGTCTCTATTCAAATAATTTGATCAAACTTTGGGTATGTTTACAAATTGTCCTGGAATGTCATGATTACTTGTATTTTTTACATATTGGTCCTTAAGTAAACCTGAATTTGACTTTTATAATTCAACCATTTCACATGTAAACCCTTATATTTTTGTGTTAATCACATATAAGTCCTTAGTTTCATATAGAGTCTATTTTTCTTAGGTTTTAACTTAACTTTTGTACTTTTCTTCTCTATGGTTGTTTAGATTTGACGCTTAGTAGTACTTTTACCCAATTACACTCAAGTACTTATACAATTCAATAATTACAAATATACCCCTAGCTCTCTCTTTATAACTAATATACACCATAACATGCATACATATATCACACTATTACCTAGTGTCTATATTCTCTAATTACCTGAATGTTACAGCCTTCCCCCCTAAAAAGAATCTCGTCCCGAGATTCCGAAGCTGAATAGGATCAGAAGATTAGACTTGAGGATTGGCTTGAAGGAAATTCGGAAAATTTCGTTGAAGATAAGATTCTGTCTCCCAAGTTGCTTCTTCCTCAGTGTGATGATCCCATAAGATCTTATACATCTTAAATGTCCTTCTTCTGGTGAGCCTTTTCTTGGTATCTAAAATTCGAACAGGTTGCTCGATGTAAGATAGATCTGGTTCAATCTCAATGGCACAGGTCTCCACGATTTCTGTGGGTACTTTGACACATTTCTTAAGCTGAGAGACATGGAAGACAATGTGAATAGCGGCCAATTGAGATGGAAGGTCAATTTTGTAAGCCACTGGGCCACAAACATTGAGGATTTCGAAGGGTCCGACATATCGGGGTGCTAACTTCCCTTTTATACCAAAACGTTGGACACCTTTGGTAGGCGATACTCGGAGATAGACAAAATCTCCTACTTGGAATTGTAGAGGTTTCCTCCTCTTATCCACGTAGCTTTTCTGCCTAGACTGAGCGGTTTTGAGATTGGCTTGAATAACCTTGACCTTATCTTCGGCTTCAATAACTAAGTCTGGTCCGAAGATTTTGCGTTCACCGGTTTCAGACCAACTCAAAGGAGTTCGACATCTTCGACCGTATAATGCTTCAAAAGGAGCCATTTGAAGACTAGCTTGGTAACTGTTGTTATAAGAGAATTCAGCTAAAGCAAGGCACTTATCCCAGCTTGTACCATAGTGAATAATACAAGCCCGGAGCATGTCTTCAAGGATTTGGTTAACCCGCTCAGTTTGTCCATCAGTCTGGGGATGATATGCGGAACTTCGAATCAGTTTAGTTCCCAAAGCTAATTGTAATTGTTCCCAAAAACGTGCAATAAATTGGGGCCCTCGATCAGAGATGATGGTTTTTGGAACCCCATGCAATCGAATAATTTGATCCAGATAGACTTCGGCATACTTCTTAGCAGAGTAAGTGGTATGCACAGGGAGAAAATGAGCTGTTTTAGTAAGTCTATCGATAATTACCCATATGGAGTCATGTTTTTGGGAGGTGTTAGGAAGACCAACAATGAAATCCATACTAATGTCTTCCCATTTCCAAGACGAAATGGGTAGTGGCTGAAGTGTACCAGAAGCTTTTAAGTGGCTAGCTTTGACTCTCTGGCAGGTGTCACACTCAGATACATATTTGGCAATTTCTCTTTTCATTCTGGTCCACCAAAAATATTGTCGTAGATCTTGATACATTTTGGTGCTACCAGGATGAATAGAGAATTTGGATAGATGGGCTTCATCAAGAATTTGTCTACGTAGTGGATGATCTTTAGGTACAACAATGCGGTTGTTGAACCATAGGACTCCTTGATGATTGGTGTGAAAACACTTATACTTGGCTTCTCCCAGAGATAGTTTCGATTTGATGATTTTGATACCCGCATCATGTAGTTGCGACATGATGATTCTATCCTGCAGAGTAGACTCAATGGATAGTAGATTCAAACTACCTTGAGGAATAATCTCTAGATTGAGTTTCCTCATCTGATGGCAAAGAGTGTCACTAAAGGTGGATACGGATAAGCAGTGACAATGTGACTTGCGGCTAAGTGCATCCGCAACTACATTGGCTTTGCCTGGATGGTAGTGTACCTCAAGGTCATAGTCTTTGATCAGTTCCAACCAACGCCTTTGCCTCATATTTAGGTCAGCTTGAGTGAAAATATACTTGAGGCTCTTATGGTCAGTGTAGATATTACACTTAGCGCCCATAAGATGATGTCTCCAGATCTTGAGAGCATGGATAACTGATGCCAATTCAAGATCATGCGTTGGATAGTTTTGTTCATGAGTCCGAAGTGCTCTTGATGCATAGGCAATGACCCGATTGTTTTGCATAAGGACACAACCAAGGCCAATTCCGGAAGCATCGCAACAGACATCAAAAGGTTGAGTGCTATCTGGCTGAGCTAGCACTGGAGCAGTTGTCAGGAGTTTTCTCAAGGTATGGAATGCTTCCTCACATTTGTCATTCCAGCAGAATTTAACTTCTTTCTTTAATAGCTCAGTCATGGGTTTAGCTATTTTGGAAAAGTCTGGAATGAATCGGCGATAGTATCCCGCCAATCCAAGAAAACTTCAAATTTGATTGACTGAAGTGGGAGGGTTCCAGTCCATAACTTCTTGAACTTTGGTTGGATCAACCGATATGCCTTCACTAGAAATAGTATGTCCTAAAAATTTCACACTATCCAGCCAGAATTCACACTTCGAGAATTTGGCATAAAGGCGATGATCACGTAGTCGTTGAAGAACGACACGTAAATGATTAGCATGGTCTTCTTTGGTTTTGGAGTATATCAGAATGTCATCAATGAAGACCATGACAAATTTGTCAAGTTTCGGCATAAAGACTGAATTCATGAGATACATGAAATATGCCGGTGCATTAGTAAGTCCAAATGACATAACCAGATATTCATAAAGTCCATATCTGGTTGAAAAGGCCGTTTTTGGAATGTCACTAGGCCTGATTTTAATCTGATGATAACCAGAGCGTAAATCAATCTTAGAAAAGACCTTCGCTCCAGCTAGTTGATCGAACAAAATGTCAATGCGGGGAAGAGGGTACTTATTTTTGATAGTAACCGTATTGAGTGGACGGTAATCGACACATAGCCTTAGGCTATTGTCTTTCTTTTTGACAAAGAGAGCAGAACAACCCCAAGGTGAAGCACTTGGGCGTATATAACCCTTATCAAGAAGATCTTGGAGCTGAATTTTCAGTTCTGCTAATTCATTTGGAGGCATGCGATACGGCCTTTTTGAAATAGGAGCGGTGCCCGGTTGAAGTTCAATGATAAACTCGATGTCTCTATCTGGTGGCATTCCAGGCAAGTCGTCTGGAAAGACATCGGGGTATTCATATACTATAGGAATATCCTTGACTTTGATGTCTGTGATAGTATAAGTACAAGGATGCAGACATTCTGGCTGAGGCAGATAAAGGGTGGTGATCCCATAGTATGGTGAATCAATTTCGACAACTCGGGAAGAAATATCTAGCCGTACTTGATGTTTAGTCATCCAGTTTGTCCCAAGTATAACATCAATACCCTCCAAACTTAATAAAACCAAATCAGTTTTGATTTCTTTACTACCTAACTGAATTAGCACACTTCTAATCATTTGGTTGGAAGTGATATTTCCTCCAGGGGTAGAGATCATATATGACCCTTGAGTAAAACAAGGATCAAGTCCTATCCGGATACCACAGTTGTTACTAATGAAACTATGTGTTGCTCCTGAATCAAATAATGTAACAACTGGTTGGTGGTGAATAGAGAATGTACCCGACATGACGGAAGCTCCATCCGGAAGCTCTGCAAGAGTAGTGAAATTAATCCGTCCTTGCCGGACTTGCATTATCGGTTTCTTGCCCTTGTTCTGGTTACCCTGGGTGGAACTCTGCCCAGGATTAGGTTTCTTGGGCCACGGACAATCTCGGATAAAATGATCCGCACTCCCGCAATTGAAATAGCGATAATTGCTGCTTCTCTGTTGCACTTGTTGAATATTTGGCCGTGGGCCAGATTGTTGCGGTTGTTGCGGAGGAACGGGAGGTCTGTACCTTCCTTGCTGTTGGGGCGGCCTGAAAACCAGCCTACCAGTTGGGGCATTCCACTGCGGCGCTCTGGGCGGTGTGTTGGGAATAACCCGATACCTCGATGGTTGAGCATTCGAGGGTCCAGTAGGGTTCTTTCTCTTTTTCTCAGCATAATGCGCCACGATGCAATCTTCTTGAGTTAAGGCCATATTAACCAACTCGCTGAAAGTATTAGCCCTCACAAGATTCAGGCGTTCCTTGAGCTTGGTATTAAGACCCCGACGGAAACGATCTTGTTTCTTGGCATCATTATCTACATGATATCCTGCATACTGGCCCAGATGATTAAAGTTCTGTGCATACTGCCGGACTGTACTGGTGCCTTGAGCAAGTGCCAGGAATTCATTCAACTTTCACTCCAGCAATCCTTCTGGAATATAGTGTGCTCTGAAGGCTGCCCGAAACTCATCCCAGGTGATAACATACCCTACAGGTTGCATCGCATAGAAATTGTCCCACTAGATCCGAGCAGCACCTCGGAGTTGCTGGGCGGCAAAGGAAGCTTTGCTAGAGTCCGCACAAGGTATTGTCAATAGAGCGAACTTTGATTCAATTATATGGAGCCAAGCATCGGCATCCAAGGGTTCTTCAGCTTTACTGAAAAAGGGAGGCTGGGTACTGATGAAATCCTGATAACTGGCCACTGAAGGATTGCGGTCATCACGACCTCCTCGGAACTGTTGATGCTGCTGGTTCTGCTGTGCTTGTACCAGCAAGTTGTGCAGCTCAGTTTGCCGAGCCATAACCTCGGCAAGGTTAGGAGGTGGTGGTGGCGGTTGTTGAGAACCGCTAGCCTGATCTGCCCGGAAGCCCTCCGGGGTTCCGCGTGTGGCTCCAACCATCTGAAACAAAGGAGATGTCCATCATTAACCATATAACCTTACTCCCAATTTCAGAGGATATAACACTTAGATAAACAATGCATACATTCCATTCAATCATCTCATTTCAAAACTTAAGGATAGCGAGAAAGATGATTAAACAGGAAACTTATATTATAACACTTATTCTGATGATTGTCCACATCACACATCCGAAAGTTCACTACGCAGGCCATCTAGGTTACAACAAATGGCATGAAATCTAGATAAGTCTCTTACGACTTAAATTATTACACTCCCATAGGTTACATCTAAATAGTTGACGATTTGCTAAACTAAAAATCGTCGAAGTTGCCTATAGACGACTGACTGCCAGAGGGAGAGTGATAGGGACTAAGAACTGGATCCCCGTGCTCAGAATCAATCTCTGAAACACCCTCAATCTCTTCTGGATCTTCTTCTTCTTCTTCAGGCATTATGGGTATAGCGGGAAGTATCGGTTGCTGCTGCAGTTCCTCAATGTGAGCCTGGGCATCATCAGCTTCAAGTATCAGATCATGAATTTGTGCCTGTAGGAACTCAATAACAGTGTCACGCTGAGTGATAATATGATCACTCTCATTGATCTGATCTTCATGATGGAGGATTGTCTCATCCCTTGCTGCAATATTTCATCCTTTTGAGTCACCAAGGCTTGTAATTCCACTATTTGGGTCACTTGACGGTCAGCATTCCGATAGTGGCTTTGAGCCACACCAGTTAACTGACTCATACCGTGACGCAGTAGAATCTGGTAATGATGTTGCACATCCATGAACCTGGTAATGATACGGATGGTTTCTTCAGCCAGATCTCCTAGCATATGACCAAGATGCTCTGTCCGAAAATTCCATTCCGAATTATCAGGGTCAATGGTAGGAAATAAACCAATAGGATATGCGGCAACTTCTGTCGGATGCTGATTGCAGAAAAGTTTGATCGCCTCCAAGGCAGCAGTTTCAAGGGTATCAACCAGACAATATCCAATCACTTCCACTTCTATGGGATGCCATGAGGAGCGGAAAGGGTGTTGAGGAATTATCATCTTAACCCTGCACCGAGGAACTCCTTCTTCACGATATTCTATCCCATCGTATTGAGGAGGCTCTGTATAATGAAACAGACTCAAGGATTCCCACAAGAGACGAGGAAACCCTTCCCAGTGTAGGGCATTAGTGTGGAAGTGCCCCTCCTGATCCCAAAAGGCATTGGAAGGAGCAGCCATCTGCGATAACATTGCAAATGGTAAGATATATTTACCCTGTTGAGAAATCACAAGGTAAATAGGTTAAGATAGCTGATTCTGATAACAGCAAAGGCTGGAAATCAGATGGATACCTAAGATACCCGACTAAAGATCTTTACTTACCCAAACTAAGAACAACCAATAGATAACAAATGTTTATGTATCGATTTTTGTTGATTAGTGTATTATGCATGCACGCTCTACTCGTCCTCACAATCCAAAATAACTGCCAAATATCTTTGGACTTACGTGGTTAATTTTGGTGGCATTATACATACGTCTCTCACTATTAACTAGTCGATAAGCCCTATCCGTTCTAGTTTCGTAATCGTGGTTAGTGTACCTGCAGAAAACCACAATATATATAGATATCCAATGAACCTTTCATGCCAGCATGTCATGAAAGCGTTCCCATTCATTACTGCTCACTATAGAAATAGCATCTGTACAATTACCGCCGTACAGACAACATTAACATACGTTATCGAATAACGTATTCATGGGGGGTACCGCAAAATGCGGGGGTATGAACAGCGATCGCCATACCCTGCGTCGAACCATCTACTCCCATTGTAGGCAACCAAAGTTGGTACACTGGCAGCATCTCAAGTAAGCCACTGCTTGAGAAACAGCGTTCGGTTCGCATCACCGACAGGAAGGCGAAGCTCCCTCAGTTGGCTGAGGATCCTTACCTTCTTACCTCACAATCGAAGGTGTCGTTACAGAAAGTAAAGTTGAATTGTACATAAATTTAAGTTTTAACAGAAAAGTAATGCTGGGAGTTACAGTTATATATATATATATTACAGCCACCTCTAATTCCCTTCTTAATATCACCCTAGGGCTTTACGTTCTATACATAATCCTTAACGAACCCAACGTAGTTTGCAAATACTTGATTAATCAAATTTTATACTATAAATTATTTTTAAGGCTAAATATATCTCCGGAGTACCCTTATTAGCTCTGATACCAGCTGTGGCAGAACCAACCTGAATTACACCGGCTCAAGTACGTGAGTCCTCTCTTGAGGGCTACCTCGTGCTTCAAACGGTATAATCCTTTGGCCTGTTGGGTAACGTCCGGATAAACCACCGAACGCAGGATCCAACAAGGTACCTCACATGAAGGTGAGTCTAGAGATATATAAATGCTAATACATTTTACACCACAGGCAGATATATTATAAAAATATACAAAACATCATTAGCCCCCACTGAAGGGAGATTATTACAAAACAGGTTTAAGTTTTAAGTCAAAGCAGCGGAGTTTGGAAAGCGTAGACACTGTACACATCGTTATTACAAATATCATGCTAGCCCTGCCATGATATCACTCGGCGGAATCTGTGTTGACCGGGGACGGATCCCACTCCACGGACCAACCATCAGGCAAGGGGTAGGGCCACGGTGTAATAAATGCTGGCTCATCAGGGGGATTACCTGAAGTAGATCAACAAAAGCAAGACTGAGTATACTAATACTCAGCAAGACTTACCCGCTCATGGTATACTTAGCCATGTATCTAGACTTATACAGGCTTTTCAGGTTTTGGGTAGGGTTTTCAGCTGAAAAGCAACAAAAAGTAGATCCTTAATTTCAACTTTTAGTTTTCAGGTTCTAATTGATTAACCATTCTAGGTAAGCACCTATAACTACTCAAACATGGTAGAATCTTTAGTCAAACATCATCTTTGATAATCACATAGTTGCTCTTGTTACTCTATGTGGCAAAGGGATTAAACAGTCTCAATCTCCGCAAGAAACGGACGATTCCTGAATCGAATTTCAAAACCTTGCAAGGGTAAACCTAACACACACGCTTGGAACACCACAGGGTCGTTCCGAAGCAACCGTTTACCTTTCATTCCGACTCGTGGATCAGAGCCACCACAAGCGACTGTAGGACCATACGCACTTCCAAAGTGCAGGACGTACGTCTGTAGCGCGACTACAAAAGCCGTACTCCTGGTTGCCCAGCAACACGTATTCCTACACGTCGAACTAAGTAACCAAAAGAAGCAAATACATGTGGTGGGGGGTATGTCCACTCCTCGGGCCGATTGGTTACTAGGCTTACCGCTTACCATATTTCACGGCATGTGGCTAGTACTTTCAAATGCTTAACCACCGCTACCACACACTGCGACCTTATCCAGTTCAACAATACAGACGGGATATCATCTCAACCATGATACCACACAAAATTCCCGTCCGTCATCCTTATAGTGATAATAGGAATGTAAACATTACAATTCCTATGTCGCGCGAGTGACAGGAAATCACCCGACTTCTACCGGTCCTATAAGCAGAGCAGCTATTCGGACTCAAGTTCTAGTGTTCAGTACATTGGTTCCTAGAATTATGCAACTAGGGTTCCAAACAATTCTTAAGAACTTAATGCAGAGATAAATATAAGTAGATATAAATGGCAGTGTAATAAAATAATGGGTTATGTCCGGGGTGTGGCAGAACCAACCTGAATTATACCGGCTCAAGTACGCGAGTCCTTAATGAAAGGCTACCTCGCACTTCAAACGGTATAAAACTATTGGTCTGTCGGGTAACGTCCCGATAAACCACCGAACTCAGGATCCAACAAGGTACCTCACACGAAGGTGAGTCCAGAGATACAATGCCAAAATAATTTACACCACAGGCAGTTATATTACAAAAATGTACAAAATAACATTTGTCCTCACTGAGGAGAATTTATTACAACACGAGTTCAAGTTTCTAGTTAAAGCAGCGGAATTTGAAAAGCAGAGTCGATATACACGGCGTCATTACGGATATTATGCTAGCCCTGGCATAATATCACTCGGCGGGGTCTGTGTTGGCCGGGGACGGATCCCATTCCACAGACCAACCATCAGGCAAAGGGTAAGGCCATGGTGTAATGAACGCTGGCTCATCAGAAGGGTTACCTGAAGTAAATCAACAAAGCAAGGCTGAGTATACTAATACTCAGCAAGACTTACCCGGAATTGGGTATATCTTAGCCCATAACTAGACTCATGCTGGCTTTTAGCTTTGGGTAGGGTTTTCAGCTGAAAAGCAACAAAGAGTAGATCCTTATTTCCAATTTTTAGCTTTCAGGTTCTAGTTGAATTAACCATTCTAGGTAAGCACCTATAACTATCCAAACATGGTAGAATCTTTACTCAAACATCATTTTTAATAATCACATGATTACTCTTGTTACTCTATGTGATAAAGGGGATAAGCAGTCTCATACATCGTGAGAGGCGGACGATTCTGAATCGAAATTCAACCCTTGCAAGGTAAACCTAACTCACACGCTTGGAACACCACAGGGTCGTTCCGAAGCAACCGTTTGCCTTTCATTCCGACTCGTGGATCAGGGCCACCACAAGCGACTGCAGGTCATATGCACTACAAAAGTGCAGGATGTACGTCTGTAGCGCGACTACAAAACCCGTACTCCTGGTTGCCCAGCAACACATATGCCTACACGTCGAACAAAGTAACCAAAAGAAGCAAATACATGTGGTGGGAGGTATGTCCACTCCTCGGGCCGATCGGTTACTAGGCTTACCGCTTACCATATTTCACGGCATGTGGCTAGTACTTTCAAACGCTTAACCACCGCTACCACACACTGCGACCTTAACAAATTCATCAACACAGACGGGGTATCATCTTGACCATGATACCTCATAAAACTCCCGTCCGGCATCCTTATAGTGATAACAGGAATGTAAATCATTACAATTCCTAAGTCGCGCGAGTGACAGGAAATCACTCGACTTCTACCGGTCCTATAAGCAGAGCAGCTAGTCGAACTCCAGTTCTAGTGTTCAATACATTGGTTCCTAGAACAATGCAACTAAGTTTCCAAACAACTCCTAAGAACCTAATGCATAAAGAGATATATATATATATAAGTAATATAAGTTGCAGTGTAATAAGGTAGGGGTTATGTCCGGGGCTTGCCTTCGCTGGAAGGGTTGGGGTTAGTCAAACTAGCTTCTTCCGAACCTTGGTTCGGGGTTTCAGAGAAATCCGTGACAAAATTCCCGGGGTCTTCGGAATAACCTTCTTCTTGTTCCGGGATCAATTGATAATCCCCGTCAGCGAGCGTGGTCGAATCTATATGAGATGCAAAATTACAAGTTATGGGATGCCCTTACTTTTATTTTACTTCCCGATAAAGTTGCAATCCAATATAAATACCATTTTATTTTGATACATCTCCTAATTACCCGGTACTGGGCAGTCATTTATTGAGTATTCGTTATTTTATCTAAATCCTTTAGACAACGAGGTTGATTACATTAATTAACTAACTAGTAGCATGGAGCAACAAGTGGGGTGGTTTTTAACATTTATATTAAAAAGCTTTACATATTGACCTAACAATTTATATGGACTTTAAATTACTATTACCTTATAACCAATATATCATATCTTAATGAGTTAACATCTAATTTTTAGTTGAAATTTTAATAATATGTTGCACTAATACAAAACAGAATATTAATATATTTTTCATGATTTTTGAATATATAAAAGTGTGTTTATTAATTATATTATGTAAACTACACATTATTTCTAACAAAATCTATACAATAAGAAAATATTATTAGAGTACAAGATTAATTATTTTCCTTCAATTCTACATGTTAAAAGAAAATTATTGACACTGGTTTTGCTAATTTATCATTTTTCTATGAATTACTATGTAATTCTTAAGCATACAAGCAATTAACTTTGATATTTAAATTAGGTCATCAAACATTCAAAAACTGAAGTTGACTCTTTAAGCAAAGTTACAGATCCTTGTCTAAAGTTTCTAACAAAATTTAGTTTACTATTTTACGAGTTTTCTTTGAAAAGATATGGTATTTCTAAGTTGACAGCCAAAATTACTTAAGTAAGTCCCTGGGCACTATTCCTCTGAGTCTATGGCTTTACACTTAACCCCCTGGATTTCCTTTCCTTCTAACCCGAGGTCCCTGGGCTGGGAACCGAGCAGAGCAGAGCGGTGACGGCCGTGTTCCGGCGACGGTGGTCGCCGGCGGCGAGGTCCAAGGGCAGGAATCGGGTCAGGAGCTTACTGTGGTCTTGTTGTGCTACGTGTCGTGGACGGGGATGGCCGGAACAGTGGGATTCGACTTGAACCCGAGGTGACGGCGGAGGGGTCGACGGCGACGAGGGTGCTCCGGTGATGAACGTGGGCCAAGATCCTGCGCACGAGAACCAGTGAGTCGTGAGGAACGTGCACATGTCAACAATTGGATGAATTCATGCAAGATTGAGGAAGTTCGACGGAGACCGAGGCGGCGGCGGCGAGGAAGATCGCCGGCGAGCGTCGGGAAAGCTCTGTGGTGCACCAGAGGATCAATGGATGGGTCCTATAGCTTCAGGGCGATGATGTGGTGCTGTCTAGGGTGATGTGGTGGCTCGGGATTGCTTGAGGGGTGCTGCCCACGGTGAGGCCGAGGGCGGCGGCGGATGGTGCTCGTCGGCGACGAGTTTGCAATGGAAATTGGAGGGCCACAAGTGGTCGAGGAGCACCAGTGGACTATGGAAGAGCTTGTGCAAGTGTTGGCTCGGGCGGAGGTGGTCCGGTGTGGGCTGCCCACGGGCGGGTGGTGCGCGGCCGGAGAGGAAGCAGACGACGGCGAGGAAATGCCGTTCGGTTTCGGAAAATTGGACACTGGGAGCAGCAGCTCAGCATGTGGGTGTGGATGTAGTGCTGCTGCGCGCGAGGGAGAGGGAATTAAGGCACTGCAGCGAGCTGTCCACGACGGCGAGGAGGTGGCGGCCGGAGATGGCTCGGGAACGTCGTGGCGTGCGGGGAAGAAGCCACCAGGGGAGAGAAAAGGGGTCGGGATCGAAGGGAAACGACGCGTGGATGATTTCTGCAGCTGGAGGTGGCGCTCGGGGCGCGGCATCGGCGGCGAGCGACGGTGGCAGGAGCGGCGCAGAAGGGAAAAGCGGCGCGGCCAGAGGAGGAAGAAGCAGAGAGCTGTCAGGAGGACCTGTTCGCAATTTCTAAAGAGTTCAGGGACCCCACTGTAATCTAAAATTTTCCTACTGCTACAAAGGTCAAATGGAAAAGTGCTCAACATGAAAGTTGTAGAGTTTTTCAAACCCTATATCTTTGCTTTAAGGCTTGGGTTTGAAATCTTAAAGGGTACAGTTTTATTTTGAGAATTTGAACACAATTCAAATTTTAACCTTTATGTTTAATTAAACAAAATGCCCTAATGTTTGGGGTCCTTTTTGTAATTATTTCTGCAGTAATCATGACTAGCTCTTTTTATACTTTAGTCCTTAGGTAAAACTAAGTTTTACTTTTATCTTTTTACCATTTCACATGTAAGTCCTTATATGTTTGGATTAATTACATAAAGGTCCTTAATTTCATATAGAGTCCATTCCCCTTGGTGTTTATTTAACTTTTGATCTTTTATTAGTTATAGCCATCTGAAATTTGACATTAAGAACATTTTCACATATTTGCTCATGAGAATTTATAAAACTTATAATTTATAAATATACCCTTATGCTTTGTACAACTGGTATACATTATCCTACTTACATATAATATATCCAAACTTAGTATCTAGTTGTCTAAACTACCTGGATATCACAGCCTTCCCCCCTTAAAAAGAATCTCGTCCCGAGATTCCGAAGCTGAATAGAAGTAAATAATTAGATTTGGGGATTGGCTTGAAGGAAGTCTGGAAAATTTCGTTGAAGATAAGATTCAGTTTCCCAAGTCGCTTCTTCTTCGGTGTGATGCTCCCATAGGATTTTGTACATCTTAACTGCCCTTCTTCTGGTGAATCTTTCCTTAGTATCTAGAATTCGAAGAGGTTGTTCGATGTACGACAAATCAGGTTCTATCTCAAGGGTACTTGTCTCAACGATTTCTGTGGGTACTTTGACACACTTCTTAAGTTGAGAGATGTGAAAGACATCGTGAATAGCTGCCCATTGAGATGGAAGACGAAGTTTGTAAGCCACTGGGCCACAAACATCAAGAATTTCAAAGGGTCCGACATACCGAGGTGCTAACTTTCCTTTTATACCGAAACGTTGGACACCTTTGGTGGGAGATACTTGGAGATAAACAAAATCTCCTATCTGGAATTGCAGAGGTTTCCTCCTCTTATCTGCATAACTCTTTTGTCTGGACTGAGCGGTTTTAAGATTAGATTGAATAATCTTAACCTTACCTTCGGCTTCAACAACTAGATCTGGTCCGAAGATTTTGCGTTCACCAGTCTCTGACCAACTCAAAGGAGTTCGGCATCTACGTCCATATAACGCTTCGAAAGGAGCCATTTGAAGACTAGCTTGGTAACTGTTGTTGTAGGCAAATTCAGCTAGAGCAAGGCACTTGTCCCAACTTGTTCCATAGTGAATAATACAAGCTCGAAGCATGTCTTCAAGAATTTGGTTAATTCGTTCAGTCTGCCCATCAGTCTGGGGGTGATATGCAGAACTTCTAATCAATTTGGTTCCTAGAGCTGATTGTAGCTGCTCCCAGAACCGTGCAATAAATTGGGGCCCACGATCAGATATGATAGTTTTCGGAACCTCATGCAATCGAACGATTTGTTCCAGATAGATTTTGGCATACTTCTTAGCAGAGTAAGTGGTATGCACCGGAAGAAAATGAGCTATTTTTGTGAGTCTATCGATGATTACCCATATGGAGTCATGTTTCTGAGATGTGTTGGGAAGACCAACAATGAAATCCATACTAATGTCTTCCCATTTCCATGACGGTATGGGTAATGGCTGAAGTGTACCAGAAGCCTTGAGATGACTGGCTTTGACTCTCTGGCATGTATCGCACTCAGACACATATTTGGCAATTTCTCTCTTCATTCTGGTCCACCAAAAATGTTGCCGAAGATCTTGATACATCTTGGTGCTACCAGGATGAATAGAGAATTTGGACAAATGTGCTTCGTCGAGGATTTGCTTACGAAGTTGATGATCCTTAGGTACAACAAGTCGATCGTTGAACCATAGGACTCCTTGACGATCAGTGTGAAAACACCGATACTTAGCTTCTCCCAAGGATAGCTTGGATTTAATAATTTTGACACCCTCATCATATAGCTGTGAAGTGACGATCTTATCCCGCAAAGTAGATTCAACGGAGATCAAGTTTAAACTACCTTGGGGAATAATCTCCAGATTGAGTCTTCGCATTTGATGGCAAAGAGTGTCATTAAAAGTGGATATGGTCAAACAGTGACAATGTGACTTGCGGCTAAGTGCATCCGCAACCACATTGGCTTTGCCCGGATGGTAGTGTACTTCAAGGTCATAATCCTTGATTAATTCCAACCAACGCCTTTGCCTCATATTTAAATCAGCTTGAGTGAAAATATATTTAAGGCTCTTATGGTCAGTGTAAATGTTACACTTAGCGCCCATAAGATGATGTCTCCAGATCTTGAGAGCATGAATAACTGCTGCCAATTCAAGATCATGCGTTGGATAATTTTGCTCATGAGTCCGAAGTGCTCGGGATGCATAAGCAATAACCCGGTTGTTTTGCATAAGAACACAACCAAGGCCAATTCCAGAAGCGTCACAGTAGACATCAAAAGGCTGGTTACTATCTGGCTGAGCTAGTACTGGAGCAGTTGTCAGAAATTTTCTTAAAGTATGAAATGCTTCCTCACACTTCTCATTCCAATGGAACTTAACTTCTTTCTTGAGTAGCTCAGTCATGGGTTTAGCTATCTTGGAGAAGTCTGGAATGAATCTGCGATAGTATCCTGCCAATCCAAGGAAACTTCGTATTTGATGGACTGAAGTGGGAGGATTCCAGTCCATAACTTCTTGAACTTTGGTTGGATCAACCGATATGCCTTGACTGGAGATAGTATGTCCCAAAAATTTCACACTATTCAGCCAGAATTCACATTTTGAAAATTTGGCATAAAGGCGATGATCCCGTAATCATTGAAGAACGACACGTAAATGGTTAGCATGGTCTTCTTTGGTTCTGGAGTAGATCAAAATGTCATCGATGAAGACCACGACGAATTTATCAAGTTCCGGCATAAATACGGAATTCATGAGATACATGAAATATGCCGGTGCATTTGTAAGTCCAAATGACATGACCAGATATTCATAAAGTCCATATCTAGTTGAGAAGGCCGTTTTTGGAATATCACAAGGCCTGATCTTGATTTGATGATAACCAGAGCGTAAGTCGATCTTAGAAAAGACCTTTGCTCCAGCTAGTTGATCGAATAAGATATCAATGCGGGGAAGAGGATACTTATTTTTAATGGTAACTGCATTGAGTGGACGGTAGTCGACACATAGTCTCAGGCTATCGTCTTTCTTCTTGACAAAGAGAGCAGAACAACCCCAAGGTGAAGCACTGGGGCGTATATAACCCTTATCAAGAAGATCTTGTAGCTGAACTTTCAGTTCTGCCAATTCGTTTGGAGGCATACGATACGGCCTTTTTGAAATTGGAGCAGTGCCCGGTTGAAGTTCAATGATGAATTCGATGTCTCGATCTGGTGGCATTCCAGGCAGATCGTCGGGAAAGACATCGGGAAATTCACATACTATTGGAATATCCTTAACTTTGATATTTGTGATAGCATATGTGCAAGGGTGCAAATATTCTGGCTGAGGCAGATAAAGAGTAACGGCCCCACGATATGGTGAATCAATATCAACAACTCGGGAAGATATATCCAACTGGACTCGATGTTCAGTCATCCAGTTTGTCCCAAGTATGACATCTACACCCTCTAAACTAAGTAGAATCAAATCAGTTTTGATCTCTTTACTTCCTAACTGAAGTGGTACATTTCTACTTATCTGATTGGAGGTGATCTTTCCTCCAGGGGTAGTGATCATATATGATCCCTGGATAGGACAAGATTCAAGTCCTAGTCGGGTACCACAGTTGTTACTAATAAAGCTATGTGTTGCTCCAGAATCAAATAAAGTAACAACTGGTTTATGGTAAATAGAAAATGTACCCGACATGACAGGAGCTCCATCTGGAAGTTCTGCCAAAGTGGTGAAGTTAATCCGTCCTTGACGGACTTGCATCACCGGCTTCTTTCCCTTATTCTGGTTTCCCTGGGTGGAGCTCTGCCCTTGATTGGATTTCTTAGGCCGCGGGCAATCTCGAATGAGATGATCCGCACTTCCGCAATTGTAGCAGCGATAGTTGTTGCCCTTCGGTGGCACTTGCGGAATATTTGGCCGTTGGCCAGATTGTTGTGCTTGTTGCGGGGGCGCAGGAGGTCTGAACCTTCCTTGCTGCTGAGGCGGCCTAAAAACCAATCTTCCCGTAGGAGCATTGCGTTGTGGTGCCCTGGGCGGCGTATTGGAAACAACCCGATACCTCGGTGGTTGCGCACTCGAGGATCCAGCAGGGTTCTTCCGCTTCTTCTCGGCATAATGTGCCACAATGCAGTCTTCTTGAGTCAAGGCCATGTTAACCAACTCACTGAAAGTGTTTGCCTTCACAAGGTTCAGGCGTTCTTTGAGTTTGGTGTTAAGGCCTCGGCGAAAACGGTCTTGCTTCTTGGTATCATTATCTGCATGATACCCTGCGTACTGGCACAGATGATTGAAATTCTGTGCGTACTGCAAAACTGTGTTGGCACCTTGTGTAAGAGCCAGGAACTCGTTAAGCTTTCGCTCCAATAACCCTGCGGGTATGTAATGCGCTCGGAAGGCAACCCGGAATTCATCCCATGTGATGACATGCCCTGCAGGTTGCATGGCATAAAAATTGTCCCACCAGATTCTAGCAGCACCACGAAGTTGTTGAGCAGCAAAGGAAGCCTTGCTAGAATCCGCACATGGTATGGTCAGGAGAGCGAACTTCGACTCGATAATGTGGAGCCAGGCATCGGCATCCAATGGTTCCTCGGCCTTACTGAAGAAAGGCGGCTGGGTACTGAGGAAATCTTGGTAGCTAGCCACAGGAGGATTACGATCATCCCGGCCTCCTCGGAATTGTTGCTGCTGATTCTGCTGTGCTTGAACTAGCAAATTAAGCAATTCCGTTTGCCGAGCCATGACTTCGGCAAGGTTGGGAGGAGGTGGTGGTGGTTGCTGAGAACCACTGGCTTGATCAGCCCTGAAACCCTCCGGGGTTCCTCTTGTAGCTCCAACCATCTGAAATAAAGGAGATGTCCATTATTAACCATATATATCCTTACTCCCAATTTCAGAAGACATAATCAATGCATATATTCCGCAAATCATCTCATCTCAAAATTTAAAGATAATGAACAAGATGATGAAACCGGAAATTATATTACATTGCTAACTCAGATAGTTCTCATATCGCATGTCGAAAGTTTACTACATAGGCCATCTATGTTACATCAAATGGCGTGAAGTTTGACTACTTAAACTATTACATTCCCTTAGATTACATCTCGAAAGTTGACGATTTACTAAAAATCGTCGAAATTTCCTACAGAAGACTGACTGCCAGAAAGAGAGTGATGGGGACTAATAACGGGGTCCCCATGCTCAGAATCAATCTCTGAAATACCCTCAATTTCCTCTGGGTCTTCTTCTTCTTCTTCAGGTACTATGGGTATAGCAGGAAGGATGGGTTGCTGCTGCAATTCCTCAATATGAGCCTGGGCATCATCCGCTTCGAGCATCAGATCATGAATATGCTCTTGTAGAAATTCTATAACAGCATCACGTTGAGTGATAAGATGATCACTCTCAATGATCTGATCCTCGCGATGAAGAATTGTTTCATCTCTAGCTGCAATAATTTCATCCTTTTGGGTTACCAAAGCTTGTAACTCTTCTATCTGGGTCACTCGGTGATCAGCATTCCGATAGTGGCCTTGAGCCACACCAGTTATCTGACTTACCCCATGACGCAGTAGCTTTTGGTAACGGTATTGCACATCCATAAACCTGGTAACAATACGGACGGTTTCTTCAGCTACATCCCCTAGCAAATGACCATAATGGTCTGTCCGAACATCCCAGTCCGAATTACTCAGGTCTATGGTAGGAAATAACCCAATAGGATATGCAGCAACTTCAATCGGATGTTGATTGCAGAAGAGTTTGATTCCTTCTAAAGCAGCAGTTTCAAGAGTATCCACTAGACGATATCCAACCACTTCCACTTCTATGGGAGGCCATAAGGAGCGGAAAGGGTGTTGAGGAATTATCGTCTTAACCCTGCAGCGGAAAACTCCTTCTTCAAGATACTCTACCCCATCATACATAGGAGGCTCTGTATAATGGAACATACTCAAGGATTCCCACAAAAGACGAGGAAACCCTTCCCAATGTAAACCATTGGTGTGAAAGTGTCCCTCCTGATCCCAAAAGGTACTAGTAGGAGCAGCCATCTGCGACAACAATGCAAATGGTAAGATATTTCTACCCTGTTGAGGAAGTTTACAAGGTAAAAATGGATTAAGATAACTAATTCTGCCAACAGCAAAGGCTGGAAATCAGAGGGATGTCTAAGATACCCAACTAAGAATTTTTACTTACCCAGATTAAGAAATAACAACATGTTGCCTATTTCTTAGGAAGCATCAATTTATACATTCAATTTAGTTGATTAAAGACTTATGCATGCTCGTACTAAGCGATCTCACAACTAAAAATAACTGCCAAGTAATCTTGGTCTTACGTGGTTAGTTACGGTGGCACAATAGAAATACGTCTCTCCCTATTAACTAGTCGATAAACCCTGTTCGTCCTAGTTTCGAAATCGTGGTTAGTGTACCTGCAGAAAACCACAATGCATATATATCCAATGAACCTTTCATGCCAACATATCATGAAAGCGTCCCCAATCATTACTGTTCACTATAGAAACAGCATCTGTACAATTACCGCCGTACAGACAACGTTAACATACGTTATTGGATAACGTATTCACGGGGGTACCGCAAAATGCGGGGGTATGAACAGCGATCGCCATACCCTGCGCCGAACCATATACTCCCAATGTAGTCAACCGAGGTTGGTACATTGGCAGCATCTCAAGTAGGCCACTGCTTGAGAAACAGCGTTCGGTTCGCATCACCGACAGGAAGGCCAAGCTCCCTCAGTTGGCTGAGGATTCTTACCTTCTTACCTCCCGATCGAAGATGTCGTTACATAATTGTAAAGTTGGATTATACATGAAATTAAATTTCAACTGAAAGAAATGCTGGAAGTTAGTCATATATATATATATTACAGCCACCTTTAATTCCCATAATAGTATTACCCTAGGGCTTACGTACTATACATAATCCTTAACGAACCAACGTAGTTCGCAAATACTTGATTAATGAAATTTTATACTAAAAATTACTTTCTAAGGCTAATTATATCTCCAGGGTACACTTGTTAGCTCTGATACCAGCTGTGGCAGAACCAACCTGAATTATACCGGCTCAAGTACGCGAGTCCTTAATGAAAGGCTACCTCGCACTTCAAACGGTATAAAACTATTGGTCTGTCGGGTAACGTCCCGATAAACCACCGAACTCAGGATCCAACAAGGTACCTCACACGAAGGTGAGTCCAGAGATACAATGCCAAAATAATTTACACCACAGGCAGTTATATTACAAAAATGTACAAAATAACATTTGTCCTCACTGAGGAGAATTTATTACAACACGAGTTCAAGTTTCTAGTTAAAGCAGCGGAATTTGAAAAGCAGAGTCGATATACACGGCGTCATTACGGATATTATGCTAGCCCTGGCATAATATCACTCGGCGGGGTCTGTGTTGGCCGGGGACGGATCCCATTCCACGGACCAACCATCAGGCAAAGGGTAAGGCCATGGTGTAATGAACGCTGGCTCATCAGAAGGGTTACCTGAAGTAAATCAACAAAGCAAGGCTGAGTATACTAATACTCAGCAAGACTTACCCGGAATTGGGTATATCTTAGCCCATAACTAGACTCATGCTGGCTTTTAGCTTTGGGTAGGGTTTTCAGCTGAAAAGCAACAAAGAGTAGATCCTTATTTCCAATTTTTAGCTTTCAGGTTCTAGTTGAATTAACCATTCTAGGTAAGCACCTATAACTATCCAAACATGGTAGAATCTTTACTCAAACATCATTTTTAATAATCACATGATTACTCTTGTTACTCTATGTGATAAAGGGGATAAGCAGTCTCATACATCGTGAGAGGCGGACGATTCTGAATCGAAATTCAACCCTTGCAAGGTAAACCTAACTCACACGCTTGGAACACCACAGGGTCGTTCCGAAGCAACCGTTTGCCTTTCATTCCGACTCGTGGATCAGGGCCACCACAAGCGACTGCAGGTCATATGCACTACAAAAGTGCAGGACGTACGTCTGTAGCGCGACTACAAAACCCGTACTCCTGGTTGCCCAGCAACACATATGCCTACACGTCGAACAAAGTAACCAAAAGAAGCAAATACATGTGGTGGGAGGTATGTCCACTCCTCGGGCCGATCGGTTACTAGGCTTACCGCTTACCATATTTCACGGCATGTGGCTAGTACTTTCAAACGCTTAACCACCGCTACCACACACTGCGACCTTAACAAATTCATCAACACAGACGGGGTATCATCTTGACCATGATACCTCATAAAACTCCCGTCCGGCATCCTTATAGTGATAACAGGAATGTAAATCATTACAATTCCTAAGTCGCGCGAGTGATAGGAAATCACTCGACTTCTACCGGTCCTATAAGCAGAGCAGCTAGTCGAACTCCAGTTCTAGTGTTCAATACATTGGTTCCTAGAACAATGCAACTAAGTTTCCAAACAACTCCTAAGAACCTAATGCATAAAGAGATATATATATAAGTAATATAAGTTGCAGTGTAATAAGGTAGGGGTTATGTCCGGGGCTTGCCTTCGCTGGAAGGGTTGGGGTTAGTCAAACTAGCTTCTTCCGAACCTTGGTTTGGGGTTTCAGAGAAATCCGTGACAAAATTCCCGGGGTCTTCGGAATAACCTTCTTCTTGTTCCGGGATCAATTGATAATCCCCGTCAGCGAGCGTGGTCGAATCTATATGAGATGCAAAATTACAAGTTATGGGATGCCCTTACTTTTATTTTACTTCCCGATAAAGTTGCAATCCAATATAAATACCATTTTATTTTGATACATCTCCTAATTACCCGGTACTGGGCAGTCATTTATTGAGTATTCGTTATTTTATCTAAATCCTTTAGACAACGAGGTTGATTACATTAATTAACTAACTAGTAGCATGGAGCAACAAGTGGGGTGGTTTTTAACATTTATATTAAAAAGCTTTACATATTGACCTAACAATTTATATGGACTTTAAATTACTATTACCTTATAACCAATATATCATATCTTAATGAGTTAACATCTAATTTTTAGTTGAAATTTTAATAATATGTTGCACTAATACAAAACAGAATATTAATATATTTTTCATGATTTTTGAATATATAAAAGTGTGTTTATTAATTATATTATGTAAACTACACATTATTTCTAACAAAATCTATACAATAAGAAAATATTATTAGAGTACAAGATTAATTATTTTCCTTCAATTCTACATGTTAAAAGAAAATTATTGACACTGGTTTTGCTAATTTATCATTTTTCTATGAATTACTATGTAATTCTTAAGCATACAAGCAATTAACTTTGATATTTAAATTAGGTCATCAAACATTCAAAAACTGAAGTTGACTCTTTAAGCAAAGTTACAGATCCTTGTCTAAAGTTTCTAACAAAATTTAGTTTACTATTTTATGAGTTTTCTTTGAAAAGATATGGTATTTCTAAGTTGACAGCCAAAATTACTTAAGTAAGTCCCTGGGCACTATTCCTCTGAGTCTATGGCTTTACACTTAACCCCCTGGATTTCCTTTCCTTCTAACCCGAGGTCCCTGGGCTGGGAACCGAGCAGAGCAGAGCGGTGACGGCCGTGTTCCGGCGACGGTGGTCGCCGGCGGCGAGGTCCAAGGGCAGGAATCGGGTCAGGAGCTTACTGTGGTCTTGTTGTGCTACGTGTCGTGGACGGGGATGGCCGGAACAGTGGGATTCGACTTGAACCCGAGGTGACGGCGGAGGGGTCGACGGCGACGAGGGTGCTCCGGTGATGAACATGGGCCAAGATCCTGCGCACGAGAACCAGTGAGTCGTGAGGAACATGCACGTGTCAACAATTGGATGAATTCATGCAAGATTGAGGAAGTTCGACGGAGACCGAGGCGGCGGCAGCGAGGAAGATCGCCGGCGAGCGTCGGGAAAGCTCTGTGGTGCACCAGAGGATCAATGGATGGGTCCTATAGCTTCAGGGCGATGATATGGTGCTGTCTAGGGTGATGTGGTGGCTCGGGATTGCTTGAGGGGTGCTGCCCACGGTGAGGCCGAGGGCGGCGGCGGATGGTGCTCGTCGGCGACGAGTTTGCAATGGAAATTGGAGGGCCACAAGTGGTCGAGGAGCACCAGTGGACTATGGAAGAGCTTGTGCAAGTGTTGGCTCGGGCGGAGGTGGTCCGGTGTGGGCTGCCCACGGGCGGGTGGTGCGCGGCCGGAGAGGAAGCAGACGACGGCGAGGAAATGCCGTTCGGTTTCGGAAAATTGGACACTGGGAGCAGCAGCTCAGCATGTGGGTGTGGATGTAGTGCTGCTGCGCGCGAGGGAGAGGGAATTAAGGCACTGCAGCGAGCTGTCCACGACGGCGAGGAGGTGGCGGCCGGAGATGGCTCGGGAACGTCGTGGCGTGCGGGGAAGAAGCCACCAGGGGAGAGAAAAGGGGTCGGGATCGAAGGGAAACGACGCGTGGATGATTTCTGCAGCTGGAGGTGGCGCTCGGGGCGCGGCATCGGCGGCGAGCGGCGGTGGCAGGAGCGGCGCAGAAGGGAAAAGCGGCGCGGCCAGAGGAGGAAGAAGCAGAGAGCTGTCAGGAGGACCTGTTCGCAATTTCTAAAGAGTTCAGGGACCCCACTGTAATCTAAAATTTTCCTACTGCTACAAAGGTCAAATGGAAAAGTGCTCAACATGAAAGTTGTAGAGTTTTTCAAACCCTATATCTTTGCTTTAAGGCTTGGGTTTGAAATCTTAAAGGGTACAGTTTTATTTTGAGAATTTGAACACAATTCAAATTTTAACCTTTATGTTTAATTAAACAAAATGCCCTAATGTTTGGGGTCCTTTTTGTAATTATTTCTGCAGTAATCATGACTAGCTCTTTTTATACTTTAGTCCTTAGGTAAAACTAAGTTTTACTTTTATCTTTTTACCATTTCACATGTAAGTCCTTATATGTTTGGATTAATTACATAAAGGTCCTTAATTTCATATAGAGTCCATTCCCCTTGGTGTTTATTTAACTTTTGATCTTTTATTAGTTATAGCCATCTGAAATTTGACATTAAGAACATTTTCACATATTTGCTCATGAGAATTTATAAAACTTATAATTTACAAATATACCCTTATGCTTTGTACAACTGGTATACATTATCCTACTTACATATAATATATCCAAACTTAGTATCTAGTTGTCTAAACTACCTGGATATCACACGGGGCTTGCCTTCTTGCGTAAGATTGAGAGTGGTATGGTCAAAGTTATCCGAACTTTGGTTCGGAGCTTCAGTTAAACCTTCGACAGCATTCCCGGAGTCTTCAGTTGATTCTATTCCTTGTTCCAGAATGAGTTCGTAGTCCCCGTCGGCAAGAGCGGTCGAGTCTATATGAGATGCAAAGTTAAAAGTTATGGAATGCATAAACTTTTATGTTATTTCACAATAAAGTTGCAATCACAACAAAAGAACATTACATTGAAACAAATAACCTAACTATTCTGCACTGGGCAGTCATTTATCGAGTATTAATTAAGTTACTTAGTTACATTAGGCAGCAGGGTTACCTACACCAAACATTTAGCTATCTACCTTAAGTAGCATGATTATTTTAAAAAGTCACACTAATCCCACTTAAAAACTCTATTTAATTTAGGAGTTCTACACATGATCCTAGGTTGATAATTTGTGGCTATGCTATACTACTCATGAACAAAGCTTTAAATTATTCTCATAAATTTTTATGAACTAGCACTATGGGTCATGAATTTTTCTTTGAATCTAAACTTAAATTCATAGCTGAGGTTACATTAGGCCTCTGACTCTCAAATTTTTATCTTAGATTACTCCTGTTGTAACAAAGCTAAGATAAATTTTTCAGCCCTAAACATGAAGGAATACATTTGGAATTAAATTAAGTAACTTTTATCAACATATAACAAAAAGTACTCGAAATCTAAGAAAATGAACAGTAAAGTACTCGAACTTTTTACATAGAGCTATACATAGCACATACAATCTAAGTTCCAAATTTCAGCTATAACACATGCCTACAACATGAGATACAATTAAAATACTTATTTTCTAATATTTAATCTACATCAGAAAATATACACCTACAGTTCAAACTTCCTAAATAAAAGTAGTCAAATTTTACTTAAGGATTCCAACAAAATTTAGTTTGCATTTTTATGACTTTTCTCCGAATTGATATAGAATTTCAAAGTTGGCAGCTTAAATTACACAAGGGGGTCCTACGGGTACTATTCATCTGAGTCTAAGGGTGTGCAAATAGCCCCCTGGACTTTCAAGTCTTCTAACATGAGGTCCTTGGGCTGGAGGCAGACGCAGAGCAAGGGAAGGACGGCCGTGTTCCGGCGAGACAGGTCACCGGCGGCGAGATCCAAGGGGAGGAGAGGGTGCAAGAGCTCACGACGGTTCTGTTGCACCACGTGTCGAGGGTCGTGGAGGTCGAAAGAAGAGATCCCGACGAGAGCCCGAGGCGGTGGCGGAGAGGTCACCGTCGGCGGCGGGGCTCCGGCGGTGAACGTCGGCAGGGGACCTGCGCATGGGCTGCAGTAAGTCATGGGGAACGTGTAGGTACAATCAATTGGATGCAAACGTGTCGGATTCAAGGTGACCGACGGAGACAGTAGCGGCGGCGGCGATGAGGAAAGCCGGCGAGCTTCAGGAAGACGATGTGCTGGACTATAGAGCTGACGGATAGGTCGTGGAGCTTTATAAGGATGATGTGGTGCTGGCTAGAGGGTTGTGGAGGCGCGGGAGTGCCTAGAGCGAGCTGCCCACGGTGGGGCCGAAGGCGGCGACGCCGGTGCTCGTCGGAGGCGAAGCTCCAGTTGAAATTGGGAGGCAACAGGGGGTTGTCGAGCAAGAGCAAGCAATAGGGAAGCTTACACGAGGATGGATTGGGGTGGAGGAGGTCTGGTGATGGCTGCCCACGGGAATGCCGTGCGCGGCCGGAGCAAGAGAAGACGGCGGCGGAGGAATGTGGTTCGGGCGCTCGGAAATTGGCACTGGAACTAGAGGAACAGGATGTAGGGGTGATGGTAATGCTGTTGCGTGCGAGAGACCGAGAGTTAAGGTGCTGCGGTGAGCTCTCCACGGAGATGAGGAGGTGGCGGCCGATGGAGGCTCGGGGTAGTCGTGGCGCGCGCGCGAGAGGGCAGCAGGAGAGAGGAAAGAGGTCGGGGCAGGGAGGAGACGACGCGTGGGCACGTGCAGGAGCTGGAGGTGGAGCTTGGGGTGTGGCACCGGTGGTGAGCAGCGGTGGCAGGAGCGGAACAGAGGAGGAAGCGGCGGTGACAGAGGAAGAAGAAGCAGCAGGTGTCAGTGGGACTTGTTTGCAATTTCCAAAAAGTTTAGGGACCTCTCGGTAAAATAAGATTTCCCACTGCTACAAAGGTCAAATGAGAAAATGCTTAACATGAAAGTTGTAGAGTTTTTCAAACTCTACAACATTGCTTTAGGGCTTGGGTTCAGAAACTCAAAGTTTACAACTCTTTAAGTTAAGTTTATGCATAAAGGTAGAATTTAAATTACTTTTGTCTCTATTCAAATAATTTGATCAAACTTTGGGTATGTTTACAAATTGTCCTGGAATGTCATGATTACTTGTATTTTTTACATATTGGTCCTCAAGTAAACCTGAATTTGACTTTTATAATTCAACCATTTCACATGTAAACCCTTATATTTTTGTGTTAATCACATATAAGTCCTTAGTTTCATATAGAGTCTATTTTTCTTAGGTTTTAACTTAACTTTTGTACTTTTCTTCTCTATGGTTGTTTAGATTTGACGCTTAGTAATACTTTTACCCAATTACACTCAAGTACTTATACAATTAAATAATTACAAATATACCCCTAGCTCTCTCTTTATAACTAATATACACCATAACATGCATACATATATCACACTATTACCTAGTGTCTATATTCTCTAATTACCTGAATGTTACATGAGGCCCATGCAGTAAACTCCATGTAGTACCAGTCGTGAACTAGTAGATGGAGTAGTACTGGAAGTATGGGAGCGAGGCCCATGCAGTAAACTCCATGTAGTACCAGTCGTGAACTAGTAGATGGAGTAGTACTGGAAATATGGGAGCGAGACCCATGCAGTAAACTCCACGTAGTACCAGTCGTGAACTAGTAAACAGAGTAATACTAGAAGTGTGAGAGCGATGCCCCTCCATAGACCATGCTATGCCACATCTGACAACTTGGGATTCAAGTTAGCTAAGGGTGAAAACGCTATAAGTGCTCGATATTCCAGGAGTTTGGGACCTACTTGCCATCAGGGTACTGTAAGCGATACAACCCTGGTCCTGTAACCTTGTGCACGATGAAGGGTCCCTCCCATCATGAATTAAGTTTGTGCAGCCCAGTTTCATCCTGGATGCGGTGAAGGACCATATCTCCAACGTTAAAAGATCGTCGTTGAATCTTCCGGTCATGGTACCTGTCAGACTCCTTGTAAGCAGCGGGCCGACTGGAGCAAGAAATTGCATCTAACTTCTTCTACCGAGTTGAGTTCAAGATGTCTTGCATCATCGGCCTCGCCTTCTTCGTACATCTCTAGTCGAGGAGATTTCCACATGAACATCAGTTGTCAAAATAGCTTCAGACCCGTATACAAGGAAGAAAGGTGACTGTCCTGTGGCTTTGCTTGGTTGTGTGCGAAGTGCCCAGACTACTGAGGAGATCTCATTGATCCACCTGCCGCACTTTTTGCTTTTCTTGTTGTAGAGTCTTTTCTTCAAATCATCAAGAATCAAACCGTTAGCATGCTCCACCGAGCCTGTTGGCCCGTGGCTGAGCCACTAAAACGTACTTGACCTCTATGGCACTGCGTTCACAGAAATCTCAGAACTGATGCGAGTGGAAATTGGATCCCAGGTGCGTGATGATGGTGTTCAGGAAGCCAAAACAGTGCAAGATGTTGTAGATGAAGCTAACCACTCAATCTGTAGAGAGCGTTATGATTGGCTTGTACTCGATCCACTTCGTAAACTTGTCGATGGTCACCAATACATGAGTAAAACCACCTAGCACAGTTGTCAAAGGCCATATCATGTCCAGGCCTAGCATGCAAACGGCCATGAAGGTGGTATGGTGATAAGGTTGTGGGTCGGGAAATGGGGCTGTTTGCTGAAGAACTGGTAGTTTGTGCACCGGCAAATGAGTGCTTCGGTGTCTGCCAAAGATGTCGGCTAGTAGAAACCAGATCTAAAAGCCTTGCCGACTAGTGTGCGAGAAACAGCATGGTTCCTGCACACGCCTTCGTGAATCTCCTGGAGTGCCCTAGATAGCGCTTTTTGGGTTGACGCCGGGGGGTAGTTTGTGCTCCTCGATGTAGTCGATGAACGTCACCCACTAGTCGACCTCGATCATCAAGACCTCTCAATCGGGTTCTGTTGGACCCTGAGCGATGGTACTTGGATCTGGTGTCTTGATAGATGGGTGATGCAACTCGTGAACGAAGCCTCATACTCGGCGTCGTTGTTAGAGACCTCAAATAGTATTTGGAACACATACTTGAGTTGTTCTTCTTTTGGACTGATGAAGAGTACCCCCATGCCACCACCACCGAGCTTCAGTGAGCCGTCGAAGTACATGATCCAATGCTCTGGCTGGTTGGCTGGGGCTTCACTTAGTTTACTCCCCATTCCGCCATGAAATCGACTAGTGCATGCGACTTGATAGCCGTCCAGGGCTTCAAGTCGAGGGAGAGAGCCCCCAGTTCCATTGCCCACTTGGAGATGCGACCGGTGGTGTCCTGATTATGGAGGATATCCGCCAATGGAAAATCAGTAACCACCGAGATGTTGTATGCGTCGTAGTAGTGGTGAAGCTTTCTAGAAGTGATGAGTATACCATAGAGTAGTTTCAGAATTGTCGGGTAACAAACCTTAGACTCAGAAAGGACTTTGCTGATGAAGTGGAGTGGCTGTTGCACACCAAAGGCATGGCCTTCTTCTTGGCGTTCCACCATTATTGTTGTGCTGATGCTGTGAGTAGTGGCGGCGATGTAGAGTAGTAGGTTCTCGCCTGGTTGTGGATCCGTAAGGATGGGGGGCAACTGCAAATGATGCTTGGGATCTTGCAGCGCCTGCTTTGCCTCCTCAGTCCACTGGAACTTGTCGTGGCGCTTGAGCAATTTGAAGAAGGGTAAGGCCAGCTCTCCAAGTCGCAAGATAAATCTGTTCAGGGCCACCATACAACCTGTGAGCTTCTAGACATCCTTGATCATCCGTGGAGCGTCCGTGGCTGTGATGGCAGTGATCTTCTTCGGGTTTGCTTCAATTCCTCGGTGACTAATGATGAAACTGAGTAGTTTTCCTTGTGGCACGCCAAAGATGCACTTGGTTGGGTTAAGCTTCCGTCAAAACTTGCGTAAGCCGTTGAAGGTTTCCTCAAGATCAAGGATGAACTCATCGTGGGATCTGGTCTTGATGACCATATCATCCACGTAGGCTATTCAACGTTGCACTATAGCTGATCAGTGAGGCATAATTGGATGGCCCGCTGATAGGTGGCTCCTGCATTCTTCAACCCGAAGGATATGGTTGTGTATGCATAAGCTCCAAAGGGGGCGATGAACGCTATCTTGATCTGGTCTTCTTCTTTGAGAGCAATCTGGTGATAACCAGACTAGCAGTTGAGGAAAGAGAGCAGGATGCAGCTGACCGTAGAGTCGATGACTTGGTCGATGCGTGGGAGTGCGAAGGGATCCTTCGGGCAATGTTTTGTTGAGATCAGTGTAATCCACACATTCATTATTATTCTTTTCCAAGACTTGTACAGGGTTGGCTAACCACTCGGGGTGGTATACTTCTTTAATAAAACCAGCCGCGAGTAGTTTTGCTAGCTCCTTTTGGATGGCCTCCCTCTTGTCAGGAGCAAAGCGTCATAGTGCAAAACTGGCCGAAATGGTGCCATTAACGCACAAGTTCGCTAAACAAAGTCATGTCGGGATTTTTCGCAATGAACGCACCCGATCCACTCCACTGGACCCAAAACTCATGTTTTGGGACGTTTCGGACAATTTCGTTACTACAAGAAAGTCGATGCAAAACTGGCCGAACTGGTGCCATTAACGCACAAGTTCGCTAAATAAAGTCGCGTCGGAACTTTTCGCAACGAACGCACCCAATCCACTCCATTGGCCCCAAAACTCATGTTTTGGGACGTTTTGGACCATTTCGTTACTGCATGAAAGTCGATGCAAAACTTGCCGAACTGGTGCCATTCACGCACAAGTTCGCAAAACAAAGTCGCGTCGGAATTTTTAGCAAGGAACGCACCCGATCCACTCCATTGGACCCAAAACTCATGTTTTGGGGTGTTTCAGACTGTTTGGTTACTGCACAAAAGTCGGTGCAAAACAGGCCGAACTGGTGCCATTAACGCACAAGTTCGCTAAAAAAAGTCGCGTCCGAATTTTTCGCAACGAACACACCCGATCCAATCCATTGGACCCAAAACTCATATTTTGGGTCGTTTCGGACCATTTCGTTACTGCACCAAAGTCGATGCAAAACTGGCCGAACTGGTGCCATTAACGCACAAGTTCGCTAAACAAAGTTGCGTCGGGATTTTTCGCAACGAACGCACCCGATCAACTCCATTGGACCAAAAACTCATGTTTTGGGACGTTTCGGACCATTTCGTTACTGCACCAAAGTCAATGCAAAACTGGCCGAACTAGTGCCATTAACGCACAAGTTCGTTAAACAAAGTCGCGTCGGAATTTTTAGCAAGGAACACACCCGATCCACTCCATTGGACCTAAAACTCATGTTTTGGGACGTTTCGGACCATTTCGTTACTGCACGAAAGTCGATGCAAAACTGGCCGAACTGGTGCCATAAACGCATAAGTTCGCTAAACAAAGTCCCGTTGGAATTTTTAGCAAGGAACGCACCCGATCCACTCCATTGGACCCAGAACTCATGTTTTGGGGTGTTTCGAAGCGTTTCGTTACTGCACCAAAGTCGATGCAAGACTGGCCGAACTGGTGCCATTAACGCAAAAGTTCGCTAAACAAAGTCACGTTGGAATTTTTGGCAAGGAACGCACCCGATCCACTCCATTGGAGCCAAAACTCATGTTTTGGGACGTTTCGGACAATTTCGTTAGTGCACGGAAGTCGATGCAAAACCTGCCGAACTGGTGCCATTAATGCACAAGTTCGCTAAACAAAGTTGCGTCGGGATTTTTCGCAACGAACGCACCCGATCCACTCCATTGGACCCAAAACTCATGCTTTGGGACGTTTCGGACAATTTCGTTACTGCACAAAAGTCGATGCAAAACTGGCCGAACTGGTGCCATTAACGCACAAGTTCGCTAAACAAAATCGCATCGGGATTTTTCACAACGAACGCACCCAATCCACTCCATTGGACCCAAAACTCATGTTTTGGGATGTTTCGGACCATTTCGTTTCTGCACGAAAGTCGATGCAAAACTGGCCGAACTGGTGCCATTAACGCACAAGTTCGCTAAACAAAGTCGCATCGGAATTTCTAACAAGGAACGCACCCGATCCACTCCATTGGACCCAAAACTCATATTTTGGGGCGTTTCGGACCGTTTGGTTATTGCACAAAAGTCGATGCAAAACTGGCTGAAGTGGTGCCATTAACGCATAAGTTCGCTAAACAAAGTCGCGTCCGAATTTTTCTCAACGAACGCACCCGATCCTCTCCATTGGACCCAAAACTCATGTTTTGGGTCGTTTCGGACCATTTCGTTACTGCACGGAAGTCGATGCAAAACTGGCCGAACTGGTGCTATTAACGCACAAGTTCGCTAAACAAAGTTGCGTCGGGATTTTTCGCAACAAACGCACCCGATCAACTCCATTGGACCCAAAACTCATATTTTGGGATGTTTCGGACCATTTTGTTACTGCACCAAACTCGATGCAAAACTGGCCGAACTAGTGCCATTAACGCACAAGTTCGCTAAACAAAGTCACGTCGGAATTTTTAGCATGGAACACATCCGATCCACTCCATTGGACCAAAAACTCATGTTTTGGGATGTTTCGGACCATTTTGTTACAGCACGAAAGTCGATGCAAAACTGGCCGAACTGGTGCCATAAACGCACAAGTTCGCTAAATAAAGTCCCGTTGGAATTTTTAGCAAGGAACGCACCCGATCCACTCCATTGGACCCAGAACTCATGTTTTGGGGTGTTTCGAAGCGTTTCGATACTGCACCAAAGTCGATGCAAGACTAGCCGAACTGGTGCCATTAACGCACAAGTTCGCTAAACAAAGTCGCGTTGGAATTTATGGCAAGGAACGCACCCAATCCACTCCATTGGACCCAAAACTCATGTTTTGGGACGTTTCGGACAATTTCGTTAGTGCACGGAAGTCGATACAAAACTGGCCGAACTGGTGCCATTAACGTACAAGTTCGCTAAACAAAGTTGCGTCGGGATTTTTCGCAACGAACGCACCCGATCCACTCCATTGGACCCAAAACTCATGTTTTGGGACGTTTCGGACAATTTCGTTACTGCACGAAAGTCGATACAAAACCGGCCGAACTGGTGCCATTAACGCACAAGTTCGCTAAACAAAGTTGCATCGGGATTTTTCGCAACGAACGCACCCGATCCACTCCATTGGACCCAAAACTCATGTTTTGGGACGTTTCGGACCATTTCATTTCTGCACAAAAGTCGATGCAAAACTGGCCGAACTGGTGCCGTTAACGCACAAGTTCGCTAAACAAAGTCGCGTCGGAATTTTTAACAAGGAACGCACCCGATCCACTCCATTGGACCCAAAACTCATATTTTGGGGCGTTTCGGACCATTTGGTTACTGCACAAAAGTCGATGCAAAACTGGCTGAAGTGGTGCCATTAACGCATAAGTTCTCTAAACAAAGTCGCGTCTGAATTTTTCTCAACGAACGCACCCGATCCACTCCATTGGACCCAAAACTCATGTTTTGGGGCGTTTCGGACCGTTTCGTTACTGCACAAAAGTTGATGCAAAACTAGCCAAACTGGTGCCATTAACGCACAAGTTCGGTAAACAACGTCGCGTCGGAATTTTTCGCAACGAACACACCCGATCCACTCCATTGGACCCAAAACTCATGTTTTGGCTCGTTTCGGACCATTTCGTTACTGCACGGAAGTCGATGCAAAACTGGCCGAACTGGTGCCATTAACGCACAAGTTCGCTAAACAAAGTCGCGCCGGGATTTTTCGCAACGAACGCACCCGATCCCCTCCATTGGACCCAAAACTCATGTTTTGGGACGTTTCGGACCATTTCGTTACTGCACGAAAGTCAATGCAAAACTGGGCGAACTGGTGCCATTAACGCATAAGTTCGCTAATCAAAGTCGCGTTGGAATTTTTGGCAAGAAACGCACCCGATCTACTCCATTGGACCCAGAACACATGTTTTGGGGCGTTTCGAACCGTTTCGTTATTGCACGGAAGTCGATGCAAAACTGGCCGAACTGGTGCCATTAACGCACAAGTTCGGCAAACAAAGTCGTGTCCGAATTTTTCGCAACGAACGCACCCGATCCACTCCATTGGACCCAAAACTCTTGTTTTGGGGTGTTTCGGACCGTTTCGTTACTGCACAAAAGTTGATGCAAAACTGGCCGAACTAGTGCCATTAACGCGCAAGTTCGGTAAACAAAGTCGCGTCGAAATTTTTCGCAACGAACACACCCGATCCACTCCATTGGACCCAAAACTCATGTTTTGGGTCGGTTCGGACCATTTCGTTACTGCACGGAAGTCGATGCAAAACTGGCCGAACTGGTGCCATTAACGCACAAGTTCGCTAAACAAAGTCGCGTCAGGATTTTCGTAACGAACGCACCCGATCCACTCCATTGGACCCAAAACTCATGTTTTGGGATGTTTCGAACCATTTCGTTACTGCACGAAAGTCCTTGCAAAACTGGCCGAACTGGTGCCATTAACGCACAAGTTCGCTAATCAAAGTCGCGTTGGAATTTTTAGCAAGGAACGCACCCGATCCACTCCATTAGACGCAGAACCCATGTTTTGGGCCGTTTCGGACTACTTCCTCACTGCACCAAAGTCGATGCCAAACTAGCCGAACTGGTGCCATTAACGCACAAGTTCCCTAAACAAAGTCCCGTTGGAATTTGTAGAAAGGAACGCACCCGATCCACTCCATTGGACCCAAAACTCATGTTTTGGGGTGTTTCGAAGCGTTTCGTAAATGCACGAAAGTCGATGCAAAACTGGCCGAACTGGTACCATTAACGCACAAGTTCGGTAAACAAAGTCGCGTCCGAATTTTTCACAACGAACGCACCCGATCCACTCCATTGGACCCAAAACTCATGTTTTGGGACGTTTCGGACAATTTCATTATTGCACGAAAGTCGATGCAAAACTGGCCGAACTGGTGCCATTAACGCACAAGTTCGGTAAACAAAGTCGCCTCGGGATTTTTCGCAACGAACGCACCCGATCCACTCCATTGGACCCAAAACTCATATTTTGGGACGTTTCGGACCATTTCGTTTCTGCACGAAAGTCGATGCAAAACTGGCCGAACTGGTGCCATTAACGCACAAGTTCGCTAAACAAAGTCGCGTCGGAATTTTTAACAAGGAACGCACCCGATCCACTTCATTGGACCCAAAACTCATGTTTTAGGGCGTTTCGGACCATTTGGTTACTGCACAAAGGTCGATGCAAAACTGGCTGAAGTGGTGCCATTAACGCATAAGTTTGCTAAACAAAGTCGCGTCCGAATCTTTCTCAACGAACGCACCCGATCCACTCCATTGGACCCAAAACTCATGTTTTGGGCCGTTTCGGACCGTTTCGTTACTGCAGAAAAATCGAAGCAAAACTGGCCAAACTGGTGCTATTAACGCACAAGTTCGCTAAACATTGTCGCGTCGGAATTTTTCGCAACGAACGCACTCGATCCACTCCATTGGACCCAAAACTCATGTTTTGGGGCGTTTCGGACCGTTTCGTTACTACACAAAAGTTGATGCAAAACTGGCCGAACTGGTGCCATTAACGCACAAGTTCGGTAAAAAAAGTCGCGTCGGAATTTTTCGCAACGAACAAACCCGATCCACTCCATTGGACCCAAAACTCATGTTTTGGGTCGTTTCGGACCATTTCGTTACTGCACGGAAGTCGATGCAAAACTGGCCGAACTGGTGCCATTAACGCACATGTTCGCTAAACAAAGTCGGGTCGGGAGTTTTCCGCAACGAACGCACCCGATCCACTCCATTGGACCCAAAACTCATGTTTTGGCATGTTTCGGACCATTTCGTTACTGCACGAAAGTCAATGCAAAACTGGACGAACTGGTGCCATTAACGCACAAGTTCGCTAATCAAATGCGCGTTGGAATTTTTGGCAAGGAACGCACCCGATCCACTCCATTGGACCCAGAACTCATGTTTTGGGGCGTTTCAAACCGTTTCGTTATTGCACGAAAGTCGATGCAAAACTGGCCGAACTGGTGCCATTAACGCACAAGTTCGGTAAACAATGTCGCGTCCGAATTTTTCGCAACGAACGCACCCGATCCACTCCATTGGACTCAAAACTCATGTTTTGGGACGTTTCGGACCATTTCGTTACTGCACGAAAGTCGATGCAAAACTGGCCGAACTGGTGCCATTAACGCACTAGTTCGCTAAAAAAAGTCCCGTTGGAATTTTTAGCAAGGAACGCACCTGATCCACTCCATTGGACCTAGAACTCATGTTTTGGTGCGTTTCGAACCGTTTCGTTACTACACAAAAGTCGATGCAAAACTGGCCGGACTGGTGCCATTAACGCACAAGTTCGGTAAACAAAGTTGCGTCGGGATTTTTCACAACGAACGCACCCGATCCACTGCATTGGATCCAAAACTCATGTATTGGGACGTTTCGGACAATTTCGTTAATGCACGAAAGTCGATGCAAAACTGGCTGAACTGGTGCCATTAACGCACAAGTTCGCTAAACACTATCACGTCGGGATTTTCGCAGCGAACGCACCCGATCCACTCCATTGGACCCAAAACTAATATTTTGGGACATTTCGGACCATTTCGTTACTGCACGAAAGTCGATGCAAAACTGGCCAAATGGTGCCATTAACGCACAAGTTCGCTAAACAAAGTCACATCAGGATTTTCATAGCGAACGCACCCGATCCACTCCATTGGGATCTTTCCGACAATTTCGTTACTGCATGAAAGTCGATGCAAAACTGGCCGAACTGGTGCCATTAACGCACAAGTTCGTTAACAAAGTCAAGTCGGGATTTTTCGCAACGAACGCACCCGATCCACTACATTGGACCCAAAACTCATATTTTGGGTCGTTTCGGACCATTTCGTTTCTGCACGAAAGTCGATACAAAACTGGCCGAACTGGTGCCATTAATGCACAAGTTCGCTAAACAAAGTCGCGTCGAAATTTTTAACAAGGAACGCAACCGATCCACTCCATTGGACCCAAAACTCATATTTTGGGGCGTTTCGGACCGTTTGGTTACTGCACAAAGGTCAGTGCAAAACTGGCTGAAGTGGTGCCATTAACGCATAAGTTCGCTAAACAAAGTCGCGTCCCAATTTTTCTCAACGAACGCACCCAATCCACTCCATTGGACCCAAAACTCATGTTTTGGGCCATTTTGGACCGTTTTGTTACTGCAGAAAAATCGATGCAAAACCGGCCAAACTGGTGCCATTAACGCACAAGTTCGCTAAACATTGTCGCGTCGGAATTTTTCGCAACGAACGCACCCAATCCACTCCATTGGACCCAAAACTCATGTTTTGGGGCGTTTCGGACCGTTTCGTTACTGCACAAAAGTTGATGCAAAACTGGCCGAACTGGGGCCATTAACGCACAAGTTCGGTAAAAAAAGTCGCGTCGGAATTTTTCGCAACGAACACACCCGATCCACTCCATTGGACCCAAAACTCATGTTTTGGGTCGTTTCGGACCATTTCGTTACTGCATGGAAGTCGATGCAAAACTGGCCGAACTGGTGCCATTAACGCACAAGTTCGCTAAACAAAGTCGTGTCGGGATTTTTCGCAACGAACGCACCCGATCCACTCCATTGGACCCAAAACTCATGTTTGGGACGTTTCGGACCATTTCGTTACTGCACGAAAGTCAATGCAAAACTGGCCGAACTGGTGCCATTAACGCACAAGTTCGCTAATCAAAGTCGCGTTGGAATTTTTGGCTAGGAACGCACCCGATCCACTCCAGTGGACCCAGAGCTCATGTTTTTGGGCGTTTCAAACCGTTTCGTTATTGCACGAAAGTCGATGCAAAACTGGCCGAACTGGTGCCATTAACGCACAAGTTCGCTAAACAAAGTCGCGTCGGAATTTTTAACAAGGAACGCACCCGATCCACTCCATTGGACTCAAAACTCATGTTTTGGGACGTTTCGCACCATTTCATTATTGCACGATAGTTGATGCAAAACTGGCCGAACTGGTGCCATTAACGCACAAGTTCGCTAACAAAGTCCCGTTGGAATTTTTAGCAAGGAACGCACCCGATCCACTCCATTGGACCCATAACTCATGTTTTGGGGCGTTTTGAACCGTTTCGTTACTACACAAAAGTCAATGCAAAACTGGCCGAACTGGTGCCATTAACGCACAAGTTCGCTAAACAAAGTCGAGTCCGAATTTTTCGCAACGAACGCACCCGATCCACTCCATTGGACCCAAAACTCATGTTTTGGGTCGTTTCGGACCATTTCGTTACTGCACGAAAGTTGATGCAAAACTGGCCGAACTTGTGCCATTAACGCACAAGTTCGGTAAACAAAGTTGCGTTGGGATTTTTCGCAACGAACGCACCCGATCCACTCCATTGGACCCAAAAATCATGTTTGGGACGTTTCGGACAATTTCGTTAATGCACGAAAGTTGATGCAAAACTGGCCGAACTGGTGCCATTAACGCACAAGTTCGCTAAACAAAGTCGCGTCGGGATTTTTCGCAACGAACGCACCCGATCCACTCCATTGGACCCAAAACTCATGTTTTGGTACATTTCGGACCATTTCGCTAAACAAAGTCACGTCAGGATTTTCGCAGCGCACGCGCCCGATCCACTCCATTGGACCCAAAACTCATGTTTTGGGATGTTTCAGACAATTTCGTTACTGCACGAAAATTGATGCAAAATTGGCCGAACTGGTGCCATTAACGCACAAGTTCGTTAAACAAAGTCGCGTCGGGATTTCTCGCAACGAACGCACCCGATCCACTCCATTGGACCCAAAACTCATGTTTTGGGACGTTTCAGACCGTTTCGTTACTGCACAAAAGTTGATGCAAAACTGGCCGAACTGGTGCCATTAACGCACAAGTTCGGTAAACAAAGTCGCGTCCAAATTTTTCGCAACGAACGCACCCGATCCACTCCATTGGACCCAAAACTCATGTTTTGGGTCATTTCGGACCATTTCGTTACTGCACGAAAGTCGATGCAAAACTTTCCGAACTGGTGCCATTAACGCACAGGTTCGCTAAACAAAGTCGCGTCGGAATTTTTAGCAAGAAATGCACCCGATCCACTCCATTGGACCCAAAACTGATGTTTTGGGGCGTTTCGGACCGTTTCGTTACTGCACAAAAGTTGATGCAAAACTGGCCGAACTGGTGCCATTAACGCACAAGTTCGCTAAACAAAGTTCGTTAAACAAAGTCGCGTCGGGATTTCTCGCAAGGAACGCACCCGATCCACTCCATTGGACCCAGAACTCATGTTTTGGGGCGTTTCAAACCGTTTCGTTATTGCACGAAAGTCGATGCAAAACTGGCCGAACTGGTGCCATTAACGCACAAGTTCGGTAAACAATGTCGCGTCCGAATTTTTCGCAACGAACGCACCCGATCCACTCCATTGGACTCAAAACTCATGTTTTGGGACGTTTCGGACCATTTCGTTACTGCACGAAAGTCGATGCAAAACTGGCCGAACTGGTGCCATTAACGCACAAGTTCGCTAACAAAGTCCCGTTGGAATTTTTAGCAAGGAACGCACCCGATCCACTCCATTGGACCCAGAACTCATGTTTTGGGGCGTTTCAAACCGTTTCGTTATTGCACGAAAGTCAATGCAAAACTGGCCGAACTGGTGCCATTAACGCACAAGTTCGGTAAACAAAGTCGTGTCCGAATTTTTCGCAACGAATGCACCCGATCCACTCCATTGGACTCAAAACTCATGTTTTGGGATGTTTCCGACCATTTCGTTACTGGACGAAAGTCGATGGATAACTGGCCGAACTGGTGCCATTAACGCACAAGTTCGCTAACAAAGTCCCGTTGGAATTTTTAGCAAGGAACGCACCCGATCCACTCCATTGGACCCAGAACTCATGTTTTGGGGCGTTTTGAACCGTTTCGTTACTGCACAAAAGTCGATGCAAAACTGGCCGAACTGGTGCCATTAACGCACAAGTTCGCTAAACAAAGTCGCGTCTGAATTTTTCGCAACGAACGCACCCGATCCACTCCATTGGACCCAAAACTCATGTTTTGGGTCATTTCGGACCATTTCGTTACTGCACGAAAGTTGATGCAAAACTGGCCGAACTTGTGCCATTAACGCACAAGTTCGGTAAACAAAGTTGCATTGGGATTTTTCGCAACAAACGCACCCGATCCACTCCATTGGACCCAAAACTCATGTTTTGGGACGTTTCGGACAATTTCGTTAATGCACGAAAGTCGATGCAAAACTGGCCGAACTGGTGCCATCAACGCACAAGTTCGCTAAACAAAGTCACGTCGGGATTTTCGCAGCGAACGCACCCGATCCACTCCAGTGGACCCAAAACTCATGTTTTAGTACATTTCGGACCATTTCGTTTCTGCACGAAAGTCGATGCAAAACTGGCCAAATGGTGCCATTAACACACAAGTTCGCTAAACAAAGTCACGTCGGGATTTTCGCAGCGCACGCGCCCGATCCACTCTATTGGACCCAAAACACATGTTTTGGGATGTTTCGAACAATTTCGTTACTGCACGAAAGTCGATGCAAAACTGGCCGAACTGGTGCCATTAACGCACAAGTTCGTTAAACCAAGTCGCGTTGGGATTTTTCGCAACGAACGCACCCGATCCACTCCATTGGACCCAAAATACATGTTTTGGGACGTTTCGGACCATTTCGTTACTACACGAAAGTCGATGCAAAACTTCCCGAACTGGTGCCATTAACGCACAGGTTCGCTAAACAAAGTCGCGTCGGAATTTTTAGCAAGAAACGCACCCAATCCACTCCATTGGACCCAAAACTCATGTTTTGGGGCGTTTTGGACCGTTTGGTTACTGCACAAAAGTCGATGCAAAACTGGCCGAACTGGTGCCATTAACGCACAAGTTCGCTAAACAAAGTCGCGTCGGGATTTTTCGCAACGAACGCACCCGATCCACTCTATTGGACCCAAAACACATGTTTTGGGACGTTTCGGACCATTTCGTTACTGCACGAAAGTCGATGCAAAACTTCACGAACTGGTGCCATTAACGCACAGGTTCGCTAAACAAAGTCGCGTCGGAATTTTTAGCAAGAAACGCACCCGATCCACTCCATTGGACCCAAAACTCATGTTTTGGGGCGTTTTGGACCGTTTGGTTACTGCACAAAAATCGATGCAAAACTGGCCGAACTGGTGCCATTAATGCACAAGTTCGCTAAACAAAGTCGCGTCGGGATTTTTCGCAACGAACGCACCCGATCCACTCCATTGGACCCAAAACTCATGTTTTGGGGCGTTTCGGACCGTTTCGTTACTGCACAAAAGTTGATGCAAAACTGGCCGAACTGGTGCCATTAACGCACAAGTTCGGTAAACAAAGTCGCGTCCAAATTTTTCGCAACGAACGCACCCGATCCACTCCATTGGACCCAAAACACATGTTTTGGGTCATTTCGGACCATTTCCTTACTACATGAAAGTCGATGCAAAACTGGCCGAACTTGTGCCATTAACGCACATGTTCGCTAAACAAAGTTGCGTCGGGATTTTTCGCAACGAACGCACCCGATCCACTGCATTGGACCCTCAACTCATGTTTTGCAATGTTTTGGACCGTATCGTTACTGCACGAAAGTCGATGCAAAACTGGCCGAACTGGTGCCATTAACGCACAAATTCGCTAAACAAAGTCTCGTTGGAATTTTTAGCAAGGAACGCACCCGATCCACTCCATTGGACCCAGAACTCATGTTTTGGGGCGTTTTGAACCGTTTCGTTACTGCACAAAAGTCGATGCAAAACTGGCCGAACTGGTGCCATTAACGCACAAATTCGCTAAACAAAGTCGCGTCTGAATTTTTCGCAACGAACGCACCCGATCCACTCCATTGGACCCAAACCTCATGTTTTGGGTCATTTCGGACCATTTCGTTACTGCACGAAAGTTGATGCAAAACTGGCCGAACTTGTGCCATTAACGCACAAGTTCGGTAAACAAAGTTGCATTGGGATTTTTCGCAACAAACGCACCCGATCCACTCCATTGGACCCAAAACTCATGTTTTGGGACGTTTCGGACAATTTCGTTAATGCACGAAAGTCGATGCAAAACTGGCCGAACTGGTGCCATCAACGCACAAGTTCGCTAAACAAAGTCACGTCGGGATTTTCGTAGCGAACGCACCCGATCCACTCCATTGGACCCAAAACTCATGTTTTCGTACATTTCGGACCATTTCGTTTCTGCACGAAAGTCGATGCAAAACTGGCCAAATGGTGCCATTAACACACAAGTTCGCTAAACAAAGTCACGTCGGGATTTTCGCAGCGCACGCGCCCGATCCACTCTATTGGACCCAAAACACATGTTTTGGGATGTTTCGAACAATTTCGTTACTGCACGAAAGTCGATGCAAAACTGGCCGAACTGGTGCCATTAACGCACAAGTTCGTTAAACAAAGTCGCGTTGGGATTTTTCGCAACGAACGCACCCGATCCACTCCATTGGACCCAAAACACATGTTTTGGGACGTTTCGGACCATTTCGTTACTGCACGAAAGTCGATGCAAAACTTCCCGAACTGGTGCCCTTAACGCACAGGTTCGCTAAACAAAGTCGCGTCGGAATTTTTAGCAAGAAACGCACCCGATCCACTCCATTGGACCCAAAACTCATGTTTTGGGGCGTTTTGGACCGTTTGGTTACTGCACAAAAGTCGATGCAAAAACTGGCCGAACTGGTGCCATTAACGCACAAGTTCGCTAAACAAAGTCGCGTCGGGATTTTTCGCAACGAACGCACCCGATCCACTCCATTGGACCCAAAACTCATGTTTTGGGGCGTTTCGGACCGTTTCGTTACTGCACAAAAGTTGATGCAAAACTGGCCGAACTGGTGCCATTAACGCACAAGTTCGGTAAACAAAGTCGCGTCCAAATTTTTCGCAACGAACGAACCTGATCCACTCCATTGGACCCAAAACTCATGTTTTGGGTCATTTCGGACCATTTCCTTACTACATGAAAGTCGATGCAAAACTGGCCGAACTTGTGCCATTAACGAACATGTTCGCTAAACAAAGTTGCGTCGGGATTTTTCGCAACGAACGCACCCGATCCACTGCATTGGACCCTAAACTCATGTTTTGCAATGTTTTGGACCGTATCGTTACTGCACGAAAGTCGATGCAAAACTGGCCGAACTGGTGCCATTAACGCACAAGTTCGCTAAACAAAGTCTCGTTGGAATTTTTAGCAAGGAACGCACATTTCGGACCATTTCGTTACTGCACGAAAGTTGATGCAAAACTGGCCGAACTTGTGCCATTAACGCACAAGTTCGGTAAACAAAGTTGCATTGGGATTTTTCGCAACAAACGCACCCGATCCACTCCATTGGACCCAAAACTCATGTTTTGGGACGTTTCGGACAATTTCGTTAATGCACGAAAGTCGATGCAAAACTGGCCGAACTGGTGCCATCAACGCACAAGTTCGCTAAACAAAGTCACGTCGGGATTTTCGCAGCGAACGCACCCGATCCACTCCAGTGGACCCAAAACTCATGTTTTGGTACATTTCGGACCATTTCGTTTCTGCACGAAAGTCGATGCAAAACTGGCCAAATGGTGCCATTAACACACAAGTTCGCTAAACAAAGTCACGTCGGGATTTTCGCAGCGCACGCGCCCGATCCACTCTATTGGACCCAAAACACATGTTTTGGGATGTTTCGAACAATTTCGTTACTGCACGAAAGTCGATGCAAAACTGGCCGAACTGGTGCCATTAACGCACAAGTTCGTTAAACAAAGTCGCGTTGGGATTTTTCGCAACGAACGCACCCGATCCACTCCATTGGACCCAAAATACATGTTTTGGGACGTTTCGGACCATTTCGTTACTACACGAAAGTCGATGCAAAACTTCCCGAACTGGTGCCATTAACGCACAGGTTCGCTAAACAAAGTCGCGTCCGAATTTTTAGCAAGAAACGCACCCGATCCACTCCATTGGACCCAAAACTCATGTTTTAGGGCGTTTTGGACCGTTTGGTTACTGCACAAAAGTCGATGCAAAACTGGCCGAACTGGTGCCATTAACGCACAAGTTCGCTAAACAAAGTCGCGTCGGGATTTTTCGCAACGAACGCACCCGATCCACTCTATTGGACCCAAAACACATGTTTTGGGACGTTTCGGACCATTTCGTTACTGCACGAAAGTCGATGCAAAACTTCCCGAACTGGTGCCATTAACGCACAGGTTCGCTAAACAAAGTCGCGTCGGAATTTTTAGCAAGAAACGCACCCGATCCACTCCATTGGACCCAAAACTCATGTTTTGGGGCGTTTTGGACCGTTTGGTTACTGCACAAAAATCGATGCAAAACTGGCCGAACTGGTGCCATTAATGCACAAGTTCGCTAAACAAAGTCGCGTCGGGATTTTTCGCAACGAACGCACCCGATCCACTCCATTAGACCCAAAACTCATGTTTTGGGGCGTTTCGGACCGTTTCGTTACTGCACAAAAGTTGATGCAAAACTGGCCGAACTGGTGCCATTAATGCACAAGTTCGGTAAACAAAGTCGCGTCCAAATTTTTCGCAACGAACGCACCCGATCCACTCCATTGGACCCAAAACTCATGTTTTGGGTCATTTCGGACCATTTCCTTACTACATGAAAGTCGATGCAAAACTGGCCGAACTTGTGACATTAACGCACATGTTCGCTAAACAAAGTTGCGTCGGGATTTTTCGCAACGAACGCACCCGATCCACTGCATTGGACCCTAAACTCATGTTTTGCAATGTTTTGGACCGTATCGTTACTGCACGAAAGTCGATGCAAAACTTGCCGAACTGGTGCCATTAACGCACAAGTTCGCTAAACAAAGTCTCGTTGGAATTTTTAGCAAGGAACGCACCCGATCCACTCCATTGGACCCAGAACTCATGTTTTGGGGCGTTTTGAACCGTTTCGTTACTGCACAAAAGTCGATGCAAAACTGGCCGAACTGGTGCCATTAACGCACAAATTCGCTAAACAAAGTCGCGTCTGAATTTTTCGCAACGAACGCACCCGATCCACTCCATTGGACCCAAAACTCATGTTTTGGGTCATTTCGGACCATTTCGTTACTGCACGAAAGTTGATGCAAAACTGGCCGAACTTGTGCCATTAACGCACAAGTTCGGTAAACAAAGTTGCATTGGGATTTTTCGCAACAAACGCACCCGATCCACTCCATTGGACCAAAAACTCATGTTTTGGGACGTTTCGGACAATTTCGTTAATGCACGAAAGTCGATGCAAAACTGGCCGAACTGGTGCTATCAACGCACAAGTTCGCTAAACAAAGTCACGTCGGGATTTTCGCAGTGAACGCACCCGATCCACTCCATTGGATCCAAAACTCATGTCTTGGTACATTTCGGACCATTTCGTTTCTGCACGAAAGTCGATGCAAAACTGGCCAAATGTGGCCATTAACACACAAGTTCGCTAAACAAAGTCACGTCGGGATTTTCGCAGCGCACGCGCCCGATCCACTCTATTGGACCCAAAACACATGTTTTGGGATGTTTCGAACAATTTCGTTACTGCACGAAAGTCGATGCAAAACTGGCCGAACTGGTGCCATTAACGCACGAGTTCGTTAAACAAAGTCGCGTTGGGATTTTTCGCAACGAACGCACCCGATCCACTCCATTGGACCCAAAACACATGTTTTGGGACGTTTCGGACCATTTCGTTACTGCACGAAAGTCGATGCAAAACTTCCCGAACTGGTGCCATTAACGCACACGTTCGCTAAACAAAGTCGCGTCGGAATTTTTAGCAAGAAACGCACCCGATCCACTCCATTGGACCCAAAACTCATGTTTTGGGGCGTTTTGGACCGTTTGGTTACTGCACAAAAGTCGATGCAAAACTGGCCGAACTGGTGCCATTAACGCACAAGTTCGCTAAACAAAGTCGCGTCGGGATTTTTCGCAACGAACGCACCCGATCCACTCCATTGGACCCAAAACTCATGTTTTGGGGCGTTTCGGACCGTTTCGTTACTGCACAAAAGTTGATGCAAAACTGGCCGAACTGGTGCCATTAACGCACAAGTTCGGTAAACAAAGTCGCGTCCAAATTTTTCGCAACGAACGCACCCGATCCACTCCATTGGACCCAAAACTCATGTTTTGGGTCATTTCGGACCATTTCCTTACTACATGAAAGTCGATGCAAAACTGGCCGAACTTGTGCCATTAACGCACATGTTCGCTAAACAAAGTTGCGTCGGGATTTTTCGCAACGAACGCACCCGATCCACTGCATTGGACCCTAAACTCATGTTTTGCAATGTTTTGGACCGTATCGTTACTGCACGAAAGTCGATGCAAAACTGGCCGAACTGGTGCCATTAACGCACAAGTTCGCTAAACAAAGTCTCGTTGGAATTTTTAGCAAGGAACGCACCCGATCCACTCCATTGGACCCAGAACTCATGTTTTGGGGCGTTTCGAACCTTTTCGTTACTGCACAAAAGTCGATGCAAAACTGGCTGAACTGGTGCCATTAACGCACAAGTTCGCTAAACAAAGTCACGTCCGAATTTTTCGCAACGAACGCACCAGATCCAATCCATTGGACCCAAAACTCATATTTTGGGGCGTTTCGGACCGTTTCGTTAGTGCACAAAAGTCGATGCAAAACCGGGCGAACTGGTGCCATTAACGCACAAGTTCGCTAAACAAAGTCGCGTCCGAATTTTTCGCAACGAACGCACCCGATCCACACCATTGGACCCAAAACTCATGTGTTGGGATGTTTCGGACCATTTCGTTACTGCACGAAAGTCGATGCAAAAATGGCCGAACTGGTGCCATTAACGCACAAGTTCGCTAAACAAAGTCGCGTTCGAATTTTTGGCAACGAACGCACCCGATCCACTCCATTGGACCCAAAACTCATGTTTTGGGACATTTCGGACCATTTCGTTACTGCACGAAAGTCGACGTAAAACTGACTGAAATGGCGCCATTAACGCGCAAGTTCGCTAAACAAAGTCACGTCGAGATTTTTAGCAAGGACCGCACCCGATCCACTCCATTGGACCCAGAACTCATGTTTTGGGGCATTTCGAACCGTTTCGTTACCGCACGGAAGTCGATGCAAAACTGGCCATACTGGTGCCATTAACGCACAAGTTCGGTAAACAAAGTCGCGTCCGAATTTTTCGCAACGAACGCACCCAATCCACTCCATTGGACCCAAACCTCATGTTTTGGGACGTTTCGGACCATTTCGTTACTGCACGAAAGTCGATGCAAAACTTCCGAAACTGGTGCCATTAACGCACAGGTTTGCTAAACAAAGTCGCGTCGGAATTTTTAGCAAGAAACGCACCCGATCCACTGCATTGGACCCAAAACTCATGTTTTGGGGCGTTTCGGACCGTTTGGTTCCTGCACAAAAGTCGATGCAAAACTGGCCGAACTGGTGCCATTAACGCACAAGTTCGCTAAACAAAGTCCCATTGGAATTTTTAGCAAGGAACGCAACCGATCCACTCCATTGGACCCGGAACTCATGTTTTGGGGCGTTTCGAACCGTTTGGTTACTGCACAAAAGTCGATGCACAACTGGCCGAACTAGTGCCATTAACGCACAAGTTCGCTAAACAAGTCGCGTCGGAATTTTTCGCAACGAACGCACCCAATCCACTCCATTGGACCCAGAACTCATGTTTTGGGGCATTTCGAACCGTTTCGTTACCGCACGGAAGTCGATGCAAAACTGGCCGAACTTGTGCCATTAACGCACAAGTTCGCTAAACAAAGTCGCGTCGGGATTTTTCGCAACGAACGCACCCGATCCACTCCATTGGACCCAAAACTCATGTTTTGGGGCGTTTCGGACCGTTTCGTTACTGCACAAAAGTCGATGCAAAACAGGGCGAACTGGTGCAATTAACGCACAAGTTCGCTAAACAAAGTCGCGTCCGAATTTTTCGTAACGAACGCACCCGATCCACTCCATTGAACCCAAAACTCATATTTTGGGACGTTTCGGACAATTTCGTTACTACACGAAAGTCGATGCAACACTGGCCGAACTGGTGCCATTAACGCACAAGTTCGCTAAACAAAGTTGCGTTCGAATTTTTGGCAACGAACGCACCCGATCCACTCCATTGGACCCAAAACTCATGTTTTGGGACATTTCGGACCATTTCGTTACTGCACGAAAGTCGATGCAAAACTGGCCGAACTAGTGCCATTAACGCACAAGTTTTCTAAACAAAGTCGCGTCAGAATTTTAACAAGGAACACACCCGATCCACTCCATTGGAGCCAAAACTCATATTTTGGGGCGTTTCGGACCGTTTGGTTACTGCACAAAAGTTGATGCAAAACTAGCTGAAGTAGTGCCATTAACGCAAAACTGGCCAAACTGGTGCCATTAACGCACACGTTCGCTAAACATTTCGTTACTGCACGGAAGTCGATGCAAAACTGGCCGAACTGATGCCATTAACGCACAAGTTCGCTAAGCAAAGTCGCGTCGGGATTTTTCGCAACGAACGCGCCCAATCCACTCCATTTGACCCAAAACTCATGTTTTGGGACGTTTCGGACCATTTCGTTACTGCACGAAAGTCAATGCAAAACTGGCCGAACTGGTGCCATTAACGCACAGGTTCGCTAAACAAAGTCGCGTAGGAATTTTAGCAAGAAACGCACCCGATCCACTCCATTGGACCCAAAACTCATGTTTTGGGGCGTTTCGGACCGTTTGGTTACTGCACAAAAGTCGATGCAAAACTGGCCGAACTGGTGCCATTAACGCACAAGTTCGCTAAACAAAGTCGCGTCGGGATTTTTCGCAATGAACGCACCCGATCCACTCCATTGGACCCAAAACTCATGTTTTGGGGCGTTTCGGACCGTTTCGTTACTGCATAAAAGTTGATGCAAAACTGGCCGAGCTGGTGCCATTAACGTACAAGTTCGGTAAACAAAGTCGCGTCCAAATTTTTCGCAACGAACGCACCCGATCCACTCCATTGGACCCAAAACTCATGTTTTGGGTCATTTCGGACCATTTCCTTACTGCATGAAAGTCGATGCAAAACTGGCCGAACTTGTGCCATTAACGCACAAGTTCGCTAAATAAAGTCGCGTCCAAATTTTTCGCAACGAACGCACCCGATCCACTCCATTGGACCCAAATCTCATGTTTTGGGTCGTTTCGGACCATTTCGTTACTGCACGAAAGTTGATGCAAAACTGGCCGAACTTGTGCCATTAACGCACAAGTTCGGTAAACAAAGTTGCGTCAGGATTTTTCGCAACGAACGCACCCGATCCACTCCATTGGACCCTAAACTCATGTTTTGCGATGTTTTGGACCGTATCGTTAGTGCACGAAAGTCGATGCAAAACTGGCCGAACTGGTGCCATTAACGCACAAGTTCGCTAAACAATGTCTCGTTGGAATTTTTAGCAAGGAACGCACCCGATCCACTCCATTGGACCCAGAACTCATGTTTTGGGGCGTTTCGAACATTTTCGTTACTGCACAAAAGTCGATGCAAAACTGACCGAACTGGTGCCATTAACGCACAAGTTCGCTAAACAAAGTCGCGTCCGAATTTTTCGCAACGAACGCACCAGATCCAGTCCATTGGACCCAAAACTCATATTTTGGGGCATTTCGGACCGTTTCGTTACTGCACAAAAGTTGATGCAAAACTGGGCGAACTGGTGCCATTAACGCACAAGTTCGCTAAACAAAGTCGCGTTCGAATTTTTGGCAACGAACGCACCCGATCCACTCCATTGGACCCAAAACTCATGTTTTGGGACATTTCGGACCATTTCGTTACTGCACTAAAGTCGACGTAAAACTGGCTGAAATGGTGCCATTAACGCACAAGTTCGCTAAACAAAGTCACGTCGAGATTTTTAGCAAGGACCGCACCCGATCCACTCCATTGGACCCAGAACTCATGTTTTGGGGCATTTCGAACCGTTTCGTTACCGCACGGAAGTCGATGCAAAACTGGCCGAACTGGTGCCATTAACGCACAAGTTCGGTAAACAAAGTCGCGTCCGAATTTTTCGCAACGAACGCACCCGATCCACTCCATTGGACCCAAAACTCATGTTTTGGGACGTTTCGGACCATTTTGTTACTGCACGAAAGTCGATGCAAAACTTCCCAAACTGGTGCCATTAACGCACAGGTTCGCTAAACAAAGTCGCGTCGGAATTTTTCATAACGAACGCACCCGATCCACTCCATTGGACCCAAAACTCATATTTTGGGATGTTTCGAACAATTTCGTTACTACACGAAAATCGATGCAACACTGGCCGAACTGGTGCCATTAACGCACAAGTTCGCTAAACAAAGTCGCGTTCGAATTTTTGGCAACGAACGCACCCGATCCACTCCATTGGACCCAAAACTCATGTTTTGAGACATTTCGGACCATTTCGTTACTGCACGAAAGTCGATACAAAACTGGCCGAAATGCTGCCATTAACGCACAAGTTCGATAAACAAAGTCATGTCGGGATTTTTCACAACGAACGCCGCCGATCCACTCCATTGGACCCAAAACTCATGTTTTGGGACGTTTCAGACAATTTCGTTACTGCACGAAAGTCGATGCAAAACTGGCCGAACTAGTGCCATTAACGCACAAGTTCGCTAAACAAAGTCGCGTCGGAATTTTAACAACGAACGCACCCGATCCACTCCATTGGACCCAAAACTCATATTTTGGGGCGTTTCGGACCGTTTGGTTACTGCACAAAAGTCGATGCAAAACTGGCTGAAGTGGTGCCATTAACGCATAAGTTCGCTAAACAAAGTCGCGTCCGAATTTTTCTCAACGAACGCACCCGATCCACTCCAATGGACCCAAAACTCATGTTTTGGGCCGTTTCGGACCGTTTCGTTACTGCAGAAAAATCGATGCAAAACTGGCCAAACTGGTGCCATTAACGCACACGTTCGCTAAACATTGTCGCGTCAAAATTTTTCGCAACGAACACACCCGATCCACTCCATTGGACCCAAAACTAATGTTTTGGGTCGTTTCGGACCATTTCGTTACTGCACGGAAGTCGATGCAAAACTGGCCGAAGTGATGCCATTAACGCACAAGTTCGCTAAGCAAAGTCGCGTCGGGATTTTTCGCAACGAACGCACCCGATCCACTCCATTTGACCCAAAACTCATGTTTTGGGACGTTTCGGACCATTTCATTACTGCACGAAAGTCAATGCAAAACTGGCCGAACTGGTGCCATTAACGCACAAGTTTGCTAATCAAAGTCGCGTTGGAATTTTTGGCAGGGAACGCACCCGATCCACTCCATTGGACCCAGAACTCATGTTTTGGGGCGTTTCGAACCGTTTCGTTATTGCACGAAAGTCGATGCAAAACTGGCCGAACTGGTGCCATTAACGCACAAGTTTGCTAATCAAAGTCGCGTCGGAATTTTTCGCAATGAACGCACCCGATCCACTCCATTTTACCCAAAACTAATGTTTTGGGATGTTTCGGACCGTTTGGTTGCTGCAAAAAAGTCGATGCAAAGCTGGCCGAACTGGTGCCATTGACGCACAAGTTCGCTAAACAAAGTCGCGTCCGAAGTTTTCGCAACGAACGCACCCGATCCACTCCATTGGACGCAAAACTCATGTTTTGGGACGTTTCGGACCGTTTCGTTACTGGACGAAAGTCGATGCAAAACTGGCCGAACTTGTGCCATTAACGCACAAGTTCGCTAAACAAAGTCGCGTCGGGATTTTTCGCAACGAACGCACCCGATCCACTCCAATGGACCCAAAATTCATGTTTTGGGCCGTTTCGGACCGTTTCGTTACTGCAGAAAAATCGATGCAAAACTGGCCAAACTGGTGCCATTAACGCACACGTTCGCTAAACATTGTCGCGTCAAAATTTTTCGCAACGAACACACCCGATCCACTCCATTGGACCCAAAACTAATGTTTTGGGTCGTTTCGGACCATTTCGTTACTGCACGGAAGTCGATGCAAAACTGGCCGAAGTGATGCCATTAACGCACAAGTTCGCTAAGCAAAGTCGCGTCGGGATTTTTCGCAACGAACGCACCCGATCCACTCCATTTGACCCAAAACTCATGTTTTGGGACGTTTCGGACCATTTCATTACTGCACGAAAGTCAATGCAAAACTGGCCGAACTGGTGCCATTAACGCACAAGTTTGCTAATCAAAGTCGCGTTGGAATTTTTGGCAGGGAACGCACCCGATCCACTCCATTGGACCCAGAACTCATGTTTTGGGGCGTTTCGAACCGTTTCGTTATTGCACGAAAGTCGATGCAAAACTGGCCGAACTGGTGCCATTAACGCACAAGTTTGCTAATCAAAGTCGCGTCGGAATTTTTCGCAATGAACGCACCCGATCCACTCCATTTTACCCAAAACTCATGTTTTGGGATGTTTCGGACCGTTTGGTTGCTGCAAAAAAGTCGATGCAAAGCTGGCCGAACTGGTGCCATTGACGCACAAGTTCGCTAAACAAAGTCGCGTCCGAAGTTTTCGCAACGAACGCACCCGATCCACTCCATTGGACGCAAAACTCATGTTTTGGGACGTTTCGGACCATTTCGTTACTGCACGAAAGTCGATGCAAAACTGGCCGAACTTGTGCCATTAACGCACAAGTTCGCTAAACAAAGTCGCGTCGGGATTTTTCGCAACGAACGGACCCGATCCACTCCATTGGACCCAAAACTCATGTTTTGGGACGTTTCGGACCATTTCGTTACTGCCCGAAAGTCGATGCTAAACTGGCCGAACTGGTGCCATTAACGCACAAGTTCGCTAAACAAAGTCGCGTTGGAATTTTTGGCAAGGAACGCACCTGATCCACTCCATTAGTCCCAGAACTCATGTTTTGGGCGTTTCGAACCGTTTCGTTACTGCACGAAAGTCGATGCAAAACTGGCCGAACTGGTGCCATTAATGCACAAGTTCGTTTAACAAAGTCGCATCCAAATTATTCGCAACGAACGCACCCGATCCACTCCATTGGACCCAAAACTCATGTTTAGGGTCGTTTCGGACCATTTCGTTACTGCACGAAAGTCGATGCAAAACTGGCCGAACTTGTGCCATTAACGCACAAGTTCGCTAAACAAAGTTGCGTCGGGATTTTTCGCAACGAACGCACCCGATCCGCTCCAATGGACCCTAAACTCATGTTTTGCGATGTTTCGGACCGTATCGTTACTGCACGAAAGTCAATGCAAAACTGGCCGAACCGGTGCCATTAACGCACAAGTTCGCTAAACAAAGTCTCGTTGGAATTTTTAGCAAGGAACGCACCCGATCCACTCCATTGGACCCAGAACTCATGTTTTGGGGCGTTTCGAACCGTTTCGTTACTGCACAAAAGTCGATGCAAAACTGGCCGAACTAGTGCCATTAACGCAAAAGTTCGCTAAACAAAGTCGCGTCCGAATTTTTCGCAACGAACGCACCAGATCCAATCCATTGGACCCAAAACTCATATTTTGGGGCATTTCGGACCGTTTCGTTACTGCACAAAAGTCGATGCAAAACTGGGCGAACTGGTGCCATTAAAGCACAAGTTCGCTAAACAAAGTCGCGTCCGAATTTTTCGCAACGAACGCACCCGATCCACACCATTGGACCCAAAACTCATGTGTTGGGACGTTTCGGACCTTTTCATTACTGCACGAAAGTCGATGCAAAAATGGCCGAACTGGTGCCATTAACGCACAAGTTCGCTAAACAAAGTCGCGTCCAAATTTTTGGCAACGAACGCACCCGATCCACTCCATTGGACCGAAAACTCATGTTTTGGGACATTTCGGACCATTTCGTTACTGCACGAAAGTCGACGTAAAACTGGCTGAAATGGTGCCATTAACGCGCAAGTTCGCTAAACAAAGTCACGTTGAGATTTTTAGCAAGGACCGCACCCGATCCACTCCATTGGACCCAGAACTCATGTTTTGGGGCATTTCGAACCGTTTCGTTATCGCACGAAAGTCGATGCAAAACTGGCCGAAATGGTGCCATTAACGCACAAGTTCGGTAAATAAAGTCGCGTCCGAATTTTTCGCAACGAACGCACCCGATCCACTCCATTGGACCCAAAACTCATGTTTTGGGTCGTTTCGGACCATTTCGTTACTGCACGAAAGTCGATGCAAAACTGGCTGAACTGTGAACTGGTGCCATTAACGCACAAGTTCGCTAAAGAAAGTCGCGTCCGAATTTTTAGCAAGGAACGCACCCGATCCACTCCATTGGACCCGAAACTCATGTTTTGGGGCGTTTCGAACCGTTTCGTTACTGCACGAAAGTCGATGCAAAACTGGCCGAACTGGTGCCATTAACGCACAAGTTCGTTAAACAAAGTCGCGTCCAAATTTTTTGCAACGAACACACCCGATCCACTCCATTGGACGCAAAACACTTATTTTGGGTCGTTTCGGACCTTTTCGTTACTGCACGAAAGTCGATGCAAAACTGGCCGAACTTGTGCCATTAACGCACAAGTTCGCTAAACAAAGTTGCGTCAGGATTTTTCGCAACGAACGCACCCGATCCACTCCATTGGACCCAAAACTCAAGTTTTGGGGCGTTTCGGACCATTTCATTACTGCCCGAAAGTCGATGCAAAACTGGCCGAACTGGTGCCATTAACGCACAAGTTCGCTAAACAAAGTCCCGTTGGAATTTTTAGCAAGGAACGCAACCGATCCACTCCATTGGACCCAGAACTCATGTTTTGGGGCATTTCGAACCGTTTTGTTACTGCACAAAAGTCGATACACAACTGGCCGAACTAGTGCCATTAACGCACAAGTTCGCTAAACAAGTCGCGTCGGAATTTTTCACAACGAACGCACCCGATCCACTCCATTGGACCCAAAACTCATGTTTTGGGGCGTTTCGGACCGTTTCGTTACTGCACGAAAGTCGATGCAAAACTGGGCGAACTGGTGCAATTAACGCACAAGTTCTCTAAACAAAGTCACGTCCAAATTTTTCGTAACGAACGCACCCGATCCACTCCATTGGACCCAAAACACATATTTTGGGACGTTTCGGACAATTTTGTTACTACACGAAAGTCGATGCAACACTGGCCGAACTGGTGCCATTAACGCACAAGTTCGCTAAACAAAGTCGCGTTCGAATTTTTGGCAACGAACACACCCGATCCAGTCCATTGGACCCAAAACTCATGTTTTGGGTCGTTTCGGACCATTTCGTTACTGCACGGAAGTCGATGCAAAACAGGCCGAACTGATGCCATTAACGCACAAGTTCGCTAAGCAAAGTCGCGTGGGGATTTTTCGCAACGAACGCACCCGATCCACTCCATTGGACCCAAAACTCATATTTTGGGACGTTTCGGACAATTTCGTTACTACACGAAAGTTGATGCAACACTGGCCGAACTGGTGCCATTAACGCACAAGTTCGCTAAACAAAGTCACGTCGGGATTTTTCGCAACGAACGCCGCCGATCCACTCCATTGGACCCAAAACTCATGTTTTGGGACGTTTCGGACAATTTCGTTACTGCACGAAAGTCGATGCAAAACTGGCCGAACTGGTGCCATTAACGCACAAGTTCGCTAAACAAATTCGCGTCGGAATTTTTAACAAGAAACGCACCCGATCCACTCCATTGGACCCAAAACTCATATTTTGGGGCGTTTCGGACCGTTTGGTTACTGCACAAAAGTCGATGCAAAACTAGCTGATGTGGTGCCATTAACGCATAAGTTCGCTAAACAAAGTCGCGTCCGAATTTTTCTCAACGAACGTACCCGATCCACTCCAATGGACCCAAAACTCATGTTTTGGGCCGTTTCGTACCGTTTCGCTACTGCAGAAAAATCGATGCAAAACTGGCCAAACTGGTGCCATTAACGCACCCGATCCACTCCATTGGACCCAAAACTCATGTTTTGGGACGTTTCGGACCATTTTGTTACTGCACGGAAGTCGATGCAAAACTGGCCGAACTAGTGCCATTAACGCACAAGTTCGCTAAACAAAGTCGCGTTGGAATTTTTGGCAAGGAACGCACCCGATCCACTCCATTGGACCCAAAACTCATGTTTTGGGACGTTTCGGACAATTTCGTTACTGCACGAAAGTCGATGCAAAACTGGCCGAACTAGTGCCAATAACGCACAAGTTCGCTAAACAAAGTCGCATCGGGATTTTTCGCAACGAACGCACCCGATCCACTCCATTGGACCCAAAACTCATGTTTTGGGACGTTTCGGACAATTTCGTTACTGCACGAAAGTCGATGCAAAACTAGCCGAACTGGTGCCATTAACGCACAAGTTCGCTAAACATTGTCGCGTCGGGATTTTTCGCAACAAACGCACCCGATCCACTCCATTGGACCCAAAACTCATGTTTTGGCGCGTTTCGGACCGTTTCGTTACTGCACAAAAGTTGATGCAAAACTGGCCGAACTGGTGCCATTAACGCACAAGTTCGGTAAAAAAAGTCGCATCGGAATTTTTCGCAACGAACACACCGGTCCACTACATTGGACCCAAAACTCATTTTTTGGGTCGTTTCGGACCATTTCGTTACTGCACGGAAGTCGATGCAAAACTTGGCGAACTGGTGCCATTAACGCACAAGTTCGCTAAACAAAGTCGCGTCGGGATTTTTCGCAACGAACGCACCCGATCCACTCCATTGGATACAAAATTCATGTTTTGGGACGTTTCGGACCATTTCGTTACCGACCGAAAGTCGATGCAAAACTGGCCGAACTGGTGCCATTAACGCACAAGTTCGCTAATCAAAGTCGCGTTGGAATTTTTGGCAAGGAACGCACCCGATCCACTCCATTAGACCCAGAACTCATGTTTTGGGGCGTTTCGAACCGTTTCGTTACTGCACGAAAGTCGATGTAAAACTGGCCGAACTGGTGTCATTAACGCACAAGTTCGTTAAACAAAGTCGCATCCGAATTTTTCGCAACGAACGCACCCGATCCACTCCATTGGACCCAAAACTCATGTTTTGGGTCGTTTCGGACCATATCCTTACTGCACGAAAGTCGATGCAAAACTGGACGAACTTGTGCCATTAACGCACAAGTTCGCTAAACAAAGTCGCGTCCAAATTTTTCGCAACGAACGCACCCGATCCACTCCATTGGACCCAAATCTCATGTTTTGGGTCGTTTCGGACCATTTCGTTACTGCACGAAAGTTGATGCAAAACTGGCCGAACTTGTGCCATTAACGCACAAGTTCGGTAAACAAAGTTGCGTCAGGATTTTTCGCAACGAACGCACCCGATCCACTCCATTGGACCCAAAACTCATGTTTTGGGACGTTTCGGACAATTTCATTAATGCACGAAAGTCGATACAAAACTGGCCGAACTGGTGCCATTAACGCACAAGTTCGCAAAACAAAGTCGCGTTTTGGGATTTTCGCAGTGAACGCACCCGATCCACTCCATTGGACCCAAAACTCATGTTTTGGGACATTTCGGACCATTTCGTTACTGCACGAAAGTCGATGCAAAACTGGCCAAATGTTGCCATTAACACACAAGTTCGCTAAAAAAAGTCACATCGGTATTTTAGTAGCGAACGCACCCGATCCACTGCATTGGACCCAAAACTCATGTTTTGGGACGTTTCGGACCATTTCGTTACTGCACGAAAGTCGATGCAAAACTTGCCGAACTGGTGCCATTAACGCACAAGTTCGCTAAACAAAGTCGCGTCGGAATTTTTAGCAAGAAAGGCACCCGATCCACTCCATTGGACCCAAAACTCATGTTTTGGGGCATTTCGGACTGATGAGGACATCAACTACAACACGAGTACGTCTACGCCAGCAGCACCTTTTCCGGCGACACCAGATGCTCTTCCACCCCAGGCGCCACCTCCTTTTGGGCCAATCACTCGGGCCCGTGCAAGAGAACTAAACTTCGTCATGCTACTGAAGAACGAAGGCCCAGAAGAATAGATGCTGGCCCAACTGAGGCCTTTGCGTGGGCGCCTAGGGCTGACCACCACTAGGGGCTGCGCCCCCTTCCTGGCCGCCCTTTTCCTAGGGTTGCGCCCCTCTCTTCCTCTATTTAGATAGAGTCATCATTGCTTTCCAGACTTGAGTTTTGTTTTGCATCTAGCTTTAGCTACTCTCGAACACGCGCAAATACGCGCTGTCCTCGTGAGATTCAGAACTCCACCTTCGAGTGATATTGTGATTGCTCGCATCTTTTCTTGTTCGTTCTTCGATTGCGTGCAGGAAACGATCTTCGTGATCAGGCTGATCTTGCATCAACAAGGTCGGTAACCACAGGAAGTTGGTTCAGCGATTGCATTGGCGCTTCGGGTTCGCTCGTCGTAGTCGGATCGTGAGGGTCATCTTCCACCAGATCGAAATTAACTCCACTCACCGAAAGATCGGGCACTCCGACTCTATCACGGACCGTTTGGTTACTGCACAAAAGTCGATGCAAAACTGGCCAAACTGGTGCCTTAACGCACAAGTTTGCTAAAAAAAGTCGCGTCCGAATTTTTCGCAACGAACGAACCCGACCACTCCATTGGACCCAAAACTCATGTTTTGGGCTATTTCGGACCGTTTGGTTACTGCAGAAAAGTCGATGCAAAACTGGTCGAAGTGGTGCCATTAACGCATAAGTTCGCTAAACAAAGTCGCGTCGGAATTTTTCGCAACGAACGCACCCGACCCACTCCATTGGACCAAAAACTCATGTTTTGGGACGTTTCGGACTATTTCGTTACTGCACGAAAGTCGATGCAAAACTGGCCGAAGTGGTGCCATTAACGCATAAGTTCGCTAAACAAAGTCGCGTCGGAATTTTTCACAACGAACGCACCCGATCCACTCCATTGGACCCAAAACTCATGTTTTCGGCCATTTCGGACCGTTTCGTTACTGCAGAAAAGTCGATGCAAAACTGGCCAAACTGGTGCCATTAACGCACAAGTTCGCTAAACATTGTCGCGTCGGAATTTTTCGCAACGAACGCACCCGATCCACTCCATTGGACCCAAAACTCATGTTTTGTGGCGTTTCGGACCGATTCGTTACTGCACAAAAGTTGATGCAAAACTGGCCGAACTGGTGCCATTAACGCACAAGTTCGGTAAACAAAGTCGCGTCCGAATTTTTCGCAACGAATGCACCCGATCCACACCATTGGACCCAAAACACAATTATTGGGTCGTTTCAGACCATTTCGTTACCGCACGGAAGTCGATGCAAAACTGGGCGAACTGGTGCCCTTAACGCACAAGTTCGCTAAACAAAGTCGCGTCGGGATTTTTCGCAACGAACGCACCTGATCCACTCTGTTGGACCCAAAACTCATGTTCTGGGACGTTTCGGAGCATTTCGTTACTGCCCGAAAGTCGATGCAAAACTGGCCGAACTGGTGCCATTAACGCACAAGTTCGCTAATCAAAGTCGCGTTGGAATTTTTGGCAAGGAACGCACCCGATCCACTCCATTGGACCCAGAACTCATGTTTTGGGGCATTTCGAACCGTTTCGTTACTGCACGAAAGTCGATGCAAAACTAGCCGAACTGGTGCCATTAACGCACAAGTTCGTTAAACAAAGTTGCGTCCGAATTTTTCGCAACGAACGCACCCGATCCACTCCATTGGACCCAAAACTCATGTTTTGAGTCGTTTCGGACCATATCCTTACTGCACGAAAGTCGATGCAAAACTGGCCGAACGTGTGCCATTAATGCACAAGTTCGCTAAACAAAGTTGCGTCGGGATTTTTCGCAACGAACGCACCCGATCCACTGCATTGGATCCAAAACTCATGTTTTAGTATGTTTCGGACCATTTCGTTACTGCACGAAAGTCGATGCAAATCTGGCCGAACAGGTGCCATTAACGCACAAGTTCGCTAAACAAAGTCTCGTTGGAATTTTTCGCAAGGAACGCTCCCGATCCACTCCATTGGACCCAGAACTCATGTTTTGGGGCGTTTCGAACCGTTTCGTTACTGCATAAAAGTCGATGCAAAACTGGCCGAACTGGTGCCATTAACGCACAAGTTCGCTAAACAAAGTCGCGTCCGAATTTTTCGCAACGAACACACCCGATCCACTCCATTGGACCCAAAACTCATATTTTGGGGCGTTTCAGACCGTTTCGTTACTGCACAAAAGTCGATGCAAAATTGGGCGAACTGGTGCCATTAACGCACAAGTTCGCTAAACAAAGTCGCGTCCAAATTTTTCGCAACGAACGCACCTGATCCACTCCATTGGACCTAAAACTCATGTTTTGGGTCATTTTGGACTATTTTGTTCCTGCCCGAAAGTCGATGCAAAACAGGCCGAACTGGTGCCATTAACGCACAAGTTCGCTAACAAAGTCGCGTTCGAATTTTTGGCAACGAACGCGGCCGATCCACTCAATTGGACCCAAAACTCATGTTTTGGTACATTTCGGACCATTTCGTTAATGCACGAAAGTCGACGTAAAACTGGCTGAAATGGTGCCATTAACGCACAAGTTCGCTAAACAAAGTCACGTCGGGATTTTTAGCAAGGACAGCACCCGATCCACTCCATTGGACCCAGAACTCATGTTTTGGGGCATTCCGAACCGTTTCGTTACCGCACGAAAGTCGATGCAAAACTGGCCGAACTGGTGCCATTAACGCACAAGTTCGGTAAACAAAGTCGCGTCCGAATTTTTCGCAACTGATGTGAACCCGTTAGGGTTTGTTCCTGATCTTTTGATGAGAGGCGTGGAATAACTCGATTGATGGAAGAGACGACATTCACGGCCCGACTACAGCCTTCCAAAGACGCTGCGCCTTAGCAACCGTTACACCACCTCCTTTGGTTGCCGCGATCTTGTGGAGCGCGACACCCGGCCACTAGGGCACTTATCCTGCAAGCAATCGAAGAACCAGTAAGAACAAGTAGAACAAGTACTGAAATTACGAGATGTAACTGAAGGTCTCAAACCGAATCTCAATTATGGTGGGGTTCCGAAAACAAGTGGACGGGCGGCTGGATCAGCACGCGCGTCTACAAGGAAGTAGCAAAAGCTAAACTTGCATCTAACAAAACCCGAGTGTTCTTGATGGCGGCTAAAGGTTATAAAGAAGTGGGAGAATGACCACAAGGGTGCTGGGGTCGTGTTCCAACCCTAGGACGCATCCGACTTGGACTCAACTTGATACACGGCCCGTTGGGCCAAATTAGGGTGACGCAGCACCGTGGCTGAAAAGGACTCTGTAGTAAATCTAGGATTGCGGTTGACTCCGAACAGATATGGAGGTGATTCCAGATCCGTTGGAAAGTAGATTTGATAAGCTTTCCAGGAAGTACTCGACCGACCAAAACGGAGTCCAGATGAAGTCGTGGCGGCCGTCACAAATCGTGTCTATCCTGCAGTCCGAATCCAGCCTGCGCGATGCCTCTTCCCTTTTGATCCAATCCATTATTCCTGAGTAAAACAAGAGTGCACGTGTCTCCGTTCTCTAAATATGATGAACCTGAGCTTAAGAGTGAACTTACTTGATGGGTAAGCCGACGAGCACGAGCGCGAGTAATAGGGCCAAGAGGTGTTGTCGAAGTAGATACTGGTGTAGGTGTGGATGTATCGTTAGTGGCGATGTCCTCATCATCCTCCCCTTCTTGCATTTGAGTCGTCCTCGACTCAAGCTCATCGTCCTCTCCCAAATATGGCTTCAAATCTGCAATGTTAAATGTGGGACTAACCCCAAAATCCACAGGCAGGTCTAGCTTATATGCATTATCATTAATTCGTTCTAGCACTTTAAACGGTCCATCAGCCCGAGGCATCAATTTAGATTTTCTTAAAGCAGGAAACCTATCCTTTCTCAAGTGCAACCAAACCAATTCACCAGGTTCAAAAATCAATTGCTTTCTACCTTTATCACCAGCAAGCTTATACTTAGAATTCATGCGCTCTATGTTTTCTTTAGTAGTTTCATGCAGTTTTAACATCAGTTCAGCACGTTGCTTAGCATCAAAGTTCAATTTTTCAGAAGTGGGCAAAGGCATTAAATCAATAGGAGCACGAGGAATCAAGCCATAAACAATCTCAAAAGGGCACATCTTTGTGGTAGAATGCATGGAACGATTATAAGCAAACTCAACATGAGGCAAACATTCTTCCCACAACTTAATATTCTTCTTTAAAACAGCCCTTAACATGGTAGACAAGGTTCGATTAACAACTTCAGTTTGACCATCAGTTTGGGGATGACAAGTGGTAGAAAATAGAAGCTTAGTTCCCAATTGTGCCCATAAAGTTCTCCAAAAGTGGCTAAGAAATTTGGCATCACGATCAGAAACAATTGTGTTTGGCACACCATGCAAACGAACAACTTCTCGAAAGAACAAATCAGCAACATGTGTAGCATCATCGGTTTTATGACATGGAATAAAGTGTGCCATCTTGGAAAATCTATCCACAACCACAAAAACGCTGTCACGTCCCTTCCTAGTTCTAGGCAATCCCAACACAAAATCCATAGAAATATCCTCCCAAGGAGCACTAGGAACTGGTAAAGGCATAGACAAACCATGCGGATTTAAACGTGACTTAGCTTTTTGACATGTAGTGCAGCGTGCAACAAATCGCTCCACATCTCTTCTCATTTTTGGCCAAAAGAAATGAGCAGCAAGTACATCCTCTGTCTTCTTTGCTCCAAAATGCCCCATCAAGCCACCTCCATGCGCTTCCTGTAACAACAACAAATGAACGGAGCTAGCTGGAATGCATAGCTTGTTAACTCGAAACACAAACCCATCATTGACGATGAATTTGTTCCATGCTTTTCCATCCTTGCAATGCAGCAAAACATCTTTAAAATCAGCATCATTCACATATTGTGTTTTAATTGTGTCCAAACCAAAAATCTTACAATCAAGTTGTGTCAACAAAGTATATCGCCTAGACAAAGCATCAGCAATGACGTTCTCTTTCCTTTTCTTGTGTTTGATGACATAAGGAAAAGATTCAATAAATTCAACCCACTTAGCATGTCTACGGTTCAGTTTTCCTTGACTACGAATATGTTTCAAAGATTCATGATCAGAATGGATAACAAACTCTTTGGGCCACAAATAATGCTGCCATGTTTCTAATGTGCGCACAACAGCATACAATTCCTTGTCATAAGTAGAATAATTCAGAACAGGTCCGCTCAATTTCTCACTAAAATATGCAACAGGTTTACCATCTTGTAACAAAACACCACCCAAACCAATTCCACTAGCATCACATTCAAGCTCAAAGGTCTTATTAAAATCAGGAAGTTGGAGGAGAGGTGCATGTGTCAACTTATCTTTCAACATGGTGAACGCATTCTCTTGTGTGGTGCCCCAAGAAAAGGGCACCCCCTTCTTCGTAAGCGCATTCAACGGTGCTGCAATGGTGCTAAAATCCTTCACGAAGCGACGATAGAACCCAGCAAGTCCTAGAAAACTCCGCACCTGTGTGATGGTCTTTGGTACAGGCCATCCCTGAATAGCTTCCACCTTGGCTTGATCAACTTCAATGCCCTGTCGAGTGACAACATAGCCAAGAAAAGATACTCGATCTGTGCAAAAGACGTACTTCTCAAGGTTACCAAATAAACGTGCATCACGTAAAGCAGTAAAAACAGCACGTAAATGATCAAGGTGTGCCTCCATGGATTTGCTGTAAATTAGAATATCATCAAAGTAGACCACAACAAATTTGCCAATGAAAGCACGCAAAACCTCATTCATTAATCGCAAGAAGGTACTAGGTGCATTAGTTAACCCAAAAGGCATGACTAACCACTCATATAACCCGAACTTAGTTTTGGGTCCAATGGAGTGGATCGGGTGCGTTCGTTGCCAAAAATTCTTACGCGACTTTGTTTAGCGAACTTGTGCGTTAATGGCACCAGTTCGGCCAGTTTTGCATCGACTTTCGTGCAGTAACGAAATGGTCTGAAACTACCCAAAACATGAGTTTTCGGTCCAATGGAGTAGATCGGGTGCGTTCGTTGCCAAAAATTCGTACGCGACTTTGTTTAGCGAACTTGTGCGTTAATGGCACCAGTTCGGCAAGTGTTGCATCGACTTCCGTGCAGTAACGAAATTGTCCGAAACGTCCCAAAATATGAGTTTTGGGTCCAATGGAGTGGATCGGGTGCGTTTGTTGCCAAAAATTCGGACGCGACTTTGTTTAGCGAACTTGTGCGTTAATGGCACCAGTTCGGCCAGTTTGGCATCGGCTTCGTGTAGTAACCAAACGGTTCGGAACGCCCCAAAACATGAGTTCTGGGTCCAATGGAGTGGATCGGGTGCGTTCCTTGCTAAAAATTCCGACGCGACTTTGTTTAGCGAACTTGTGCGTTAATGGCACCAGTTCGGCCAGTTTTGCATCGACTTTAGTGCAGTAACGAAATGGTCCGAAACGTCTTAAAACATGAGTTTTGGGTCCAATGGAGTGGATCGGGTGCGTTCGTTGCGAAAAATTCCGACGCGACTTTGTTTAGCGAACTTGTGCGTTAATGGCACTAGTTTGGCCAGTTTTGCATCGACTTTCGTGCAGTAACGAAATGGTCCGAAACTACCCAAAACATGAGTTTTCGGTCCAATGGAGTGGATCGGGTGCGTTCGTTGCCAAAAATTCGTACGCGACTTTGTTTTGCGAACTTGTGCGATAATGGCACCACTTCGGCAAGTTTTGCATCGACTTTCGTGCAGTAACGAAATTGTCCGAAACGTCCCAAAATATGAGTTTTGGGTACAATGGAGTGGATCGGGTGCGTTCGTTGCGAAAAATCCCGACGTGACTTTGTTTAGCGAACTTGTGCGTTAATGGCACCAGTTCGGCCAATTTTGCATCGACTTTAGTGCAGTAACGAAATGGTCCGAAACGTCTCAAAACATGAGTTTTGGGTCCAATGGAGTGGATCGGGTGCGTTCGTTGCGAAAAATTCCGACGCGACTTTGTTTAGTGAACTTGTGCATTAATGGCACCAGTTCGGCCAGTTTTGCATCGACTTTCGTGCAGTAACCAAACAGTTCGAAACGCCCCAAAACATGAGTCCTGGGTCCAATGGAGTGGATCGGGTGCGTTCCTTGCTAAAAATTCCGACGCGACTTTGTTTAGCGAACTTGTGCGTTAATGGCACCAGTTCGGCAAGTTTTGCATCGACTTTTGTGCAATAACGAAATGGTCCGAAACGTCCCAAAACATAAGTTTTGGGTCCAATGGAGTGGATCGGGTGCGTTCGTTGCGAAAAATCCCGACGCGACTTTGTTTAGCGAACTTGTGCGTTAATGGCACAAGTTCGGCCAGTTTTGCATCGACTTTCGTGCAGTAACGAAATGGTCCGAAACTACCCAAAACATGAGTTTTCGGTCCAATGGAGTAGATCGGCTGCGTTCGTTGCCAAAAAATCGTACGCGACTTTGTTTAGCGAACTTGTGCGTTAATGGCACCAGTTCGGCAAGTGTTGCATCGACTTCCGTGCAGTAACGAAATTGTCCGAAACGTCCCAAAAACATGAGTTTTGGGTACAATGGAGTGGATCGGTTGCGTTCGTTGCGAAAAATCCCGACGTGACTTTGTTTACCGAACTTGTGCGTTAATGGCACCAGTTCGGCCAGTTTTGCTTCGACTTTCGTGCAGTAACGAAATTGTCCGAAACATCCCAAAACATGAGTTTTGGGTCCAATGGAGTGGATCGGGCGCGTTCGTTGCGAAAAATTCGGACGCGACTTTGTTTAGCGAACTTGTGCGTTAATGGCACCTGTTCGCCCAGTTTTGCATCGACTTTCGTGCAGTAACGAAACGGTCCGAAACGTCCCAAAACATGAGTTTTGGGTCCAATGGAGTGGATCGGTTGCGTTCGTTGCGAAAAATCCCGACGCGACTTTGTTTACCGAACTTGCGCGTTAATGGCACTAGTTCGGCCAGTTTTGCTTCGACTTTCGTGCAGTAAAGAAACGGTCCGAAAGGCCCGAAAACATGAGTTTTGGGTCCAATGGAGTGGATCGGGTGCGTTTTGCTAAAAATTCGGACGCGACTTTGTTTAGCGAACTTGCGCGTTAATGGCACCAGTTCGGCCAGTTTGGCATCGACTTTCGTGTAGTAACCAAACGGTTCGGAACGCCCCAAAACATGAGTTCTGGGTCCAATGGAGTGGATCAGGTGCGTTCCTTGCTAAAAATTCCGACGCGACTTTGTTTAGCGAACTTGTGCGTTAATGGCACCAGTTCGGCCAGTTTTGCATCGACTTTTGTGCAGTAACCAAACGGTTCGAAACACCCCAAAACATGAGTTCTGGGTCCAATGGAGTGGATCGGGTGCGTTCCTTGCTAAAAATTCCGACGCGGCTTTATTTAGCGAACTTGTGCGTTAATGGCACCAGTTCGGCCAGTTTTGCATCGACTTTTGTGCAATAACGAAATGGTCCGAAATGTCCCAAAACATGAGTTTTGGGTCCAATGGAGTGGATCCGGTGCGTTCATTGCGAAAAATGCCGATGCGACTTTGTTAAGCGAACTTGTGCGTTAATGGCACAAGTTCGGCCAGTTTTGCATCGACTTTCGTGCAGTAACGAAATGGTCTGAAACTACCCAAAACATGAGTTTTGGGTCCAATGGAGTGGATCGGGTGCGTTCGTTGCCAAAAATTCGTACGCGACTTTGTTTAGCGAACTTGTGCGTTAATGGCACCAGTTCGGCCAGTTTTGCTTAGACTTTCGTGCAGTAATGATATTGTCCGAAACGTCCCAAAACATTAGTTTTGGGTCCAATGGAGTGGATCGGGTGCGTTCGTTGCGAAAAATTCGGACGCGACTTTGTTTAGCGAACTTGTGCGTTAATGGCACCAGTTCGGCCAGTTTTGTATCGACTTTTGTGCACTAACGAAACGGTCGGAAACGCCCCAAAACATGAGTTTTGGGTCCAATGTAGTGGATCGGGTGCGTTCGTTGCAAAAAATTCCGACGCGACTTTGTTTAGCGAACTTGTGCGTTAATGGCACAAGTTCGGCAAGTTTTGCATCGACATTTGTGCAATAACGAAATGGTCCGAAACGTCCCAAAACATGAGTTTTGGGTCCAATAGAGTGGATCAGGTGCGTTCATTGCGAAAAATCCCGACGCGACTTTGTTTAGCGAACTTGTGCGTTAATGGCACAAGTTCGGCCAGTTTTGCATCGACTTTCGTGCAGTAACGAAATGGTCTGAAACTACCCAAAACATGAGTTTTGGGTCCAATGGAGTGGATCGGGTGCGTTCGTTGCCAAAAATTCTTACGCGACTTTGTTTAGCGAACTTGTGCGTTAATGCCACCAGTTCGGCCCGTTTTGTTTCGACTTTTGTGCAGTAACGAAATTGTCGGAAATGTCCCAATACATGAGTTTTGGGTCCAATGGAGTGGATCGGGTGCGTTCGGTGCGAAGAATTCCGACGCGACTTTGTTTAGCGAACTTGTGCGTTAATGGCACCAGTTCGGCCAGTTTGGCATCGACTTTAGTGTAGTAACCAAACGGTTCGGAACGCCCCAAAACATGAGTTCTGGGTCCAATGGAGTGGATCGGGTGCGTTCCTTGCTAAAAATTCCGACGCGACTTTGTTTAGCGAACTTGTGCGTTAATGCCATCAGTTCGGCCAGTTTTGCATCGACTTTCGTGCAGTAACCAAATGGTTCGAAACGCCCCAAAACATGAGTTCTGGGTCCAATGGAGTGGATCGGGTGCGTTCCTTGCTAAAAATTCCGACGCGACTTTGTTTAGCGAACTTGTGCGTTAATGGCACCAGTTCGGCCAGTTTTGCATCGACTTTCGTGCAGTAACCAAACGGTTCGAAACGCCCCAAAACACGAGTTCTGGGTCCAATGAAGTGGATCGGGTGCGTTCCTTGCTAAAAATTCCGACGCGACTTTGTTTTGCGAACTTGTGCGTTAATGGCACCAGTTCGGCAAGTTTTGCATCGACTTTTGTGCAATAACGAAATGGTCCGAAACATCCCAAAACAGGAGTTTTGGGTCCAATGGAGTGGATCGGGTGCGTTCGTTGCGAAAAATCCCGACGCGACTTTGTTTAGCGAACTTGTGCGTTAATGGCACAAGTTCGGCCAGTTTTGCATTGACTTTCGTGCAGTAACGAAACGGTCCGAAACTACCCAAAACATGAGTTTTGGGTCCAATGGAGTGGATCGGGTGCGTTCGTTGCGAAGAATTCCGACGCGACTTTGTTTAGCGAACTTGTGCATTAATGGCACCAGTTCGGCCAGTTTTGCATCGACTTTTGTGCAGTAACCAAACAGTTCGAAACGCCCCAAAACATGAGTTCTGGGTCCAATGGAGTGGATCGGGTGCGTTCCTTGCTAAAAATTCCGACGCGACTTTGTTTAGCGAACTTGTGCGTTAATGGCACCAGTTCGGCAAGTTTTGCATCGACTTTTGGGTCCAATGGAGTGGATCACGTGCGTTCGTTGCAAAATATTCGGATGCGACTTTGTTTAGCGAACTTGTGCGTTAATGGCACCAGTTCGCCCAGTTTTGCAACAACATTTGTGCAGTAATGAAACGGTCCAAAACGCCCCAAAATATGAGTTTTGGGTCCAATGGAGTGCATCGGGTGCGTGCGTTGCGAAAAATTCCGACGCGACTTTGTTTAGCGAACTTGTGCAGTAATGGCACCAGTTCGGCAAGTTTTGCATCGACTTTTGTGCAATAACGAAATGGTCCGAAACGTCCCAAAACAGGAGTTTTGGGTCCAATGGAGTGGATCGGGTGCGTTCGTTGCGAAAAATCCCGACGCGACATTATTTAGCGAACTTGTGCGTTAATGGCACAAGTTCGGCCAGTTTTGCATTGACTTTCGTGCACTAACGAAACGGTCCGAAACTACCCAAAACATGAGTTTTGGGTCCAATGGAGTGGATCGGGTGCGTTCGTCGCGAAGAATTCCGACGCGACTTTGTTTAGCGAACTTGTGCATTAATGGCACCAGTTCGGCCAGTTTTGCATCGACTTTTGTGCAGTAACCAAACAGTTCGAAACGCCCCAAAAGATGAGTTCTGGGTCCAATGGAGTGGATCGGGTGGGTTCATTGCGAAAAATCCCGACGCGACTTTGTTTAGTGAACTTGTGCGTTAATGGCACAAGTTCGGCCAGTTTTGCATCGACTTTCGTGCAGTAACCAAACGGTTCGAAACACCCCAAAACATGAGTTTTGGGTCCAATGGAGTGGATCGGGTGCGTTCCTTGCTAAAAATTCCGACGCGACTTTGTTTTGCGAACTTGTGCGTTAATGGCACCAGTTCGGCAAGTTTTGCATCGACTTTTGTGCAATAACGAAATGGTCCGAAACGTCCCAAAACATGAGTTTTGGGTCCAATGGAGTGGATCGGGTGCGTTCGTTGCGAAAAATCCCGACGCGACTTTGTTTAGCGAACTTTTGCGTTAATGGCACAAGTTCAGCCAGTTTTGCATCGACTTTCGTGCAGTAACGAAATGGTCTGAAACTACCCAGAACATGAGTTTTGGGTCCAATGGAGTGGATCGGGTGCGTTCGTTGCTAAAAATTCTTACGCGACTTTGTTTAGCGAACTTGTGCGTTAATGGCACCAGTTCGGCCTGTTTTGCTTCGACTTTTGTGCAGTAACGAAATTGTCGGAAACGTCCCAAAACATGAGTTTTGGGTCCAATGGAGTGGATCGGGTGCGTTCGTTGCGAAGAATTCCGACGCGACTTTGTTTAGCGAACTTGTGCGTTAATGGCACCAGTTCGGCCAGTTTGGCATCGACTTTCGTGTAGTAACCAAACGGTTCGGAACGCCCCAAAACATGAGTTCTGGGTCCAATGGAGTGGATCGGGTGCGTTCCTTGCTAAAAATTCCGACGCGACTTTGTTTAGCGAACTTGTGCGTTAATGCCACCAGTTCGGCCAGTTTTGCATCGACTTTCGTGCAGTAACCAAACGGTTCGAAACGCCCCAAAACATGAGTTCTGGGTCCAATGGAGTGGATTGGGTGCGTTCCTTGCTAAAAATTCCGACGCGACTTTGTTTAGCGAACTTGTGCGTTAATGGCACCAGTTCGGCCAGTTTTGCATCGACTTTCGTGCAGTAACCAAACGGTTCGAAACGCCCCAAAACATGAGTTCTGGGTCCAATGGAGTGGATCGGGTGCGTTCTTTGCTAAAAATTCCGACGCGACTTTGTTTAGCGAACTTGTGCGTTAATTGCACCAGTTCGGCAAGTTTTGCATCGACTTTTGTGCAAAAACGAAATGGCCTGAAACGTCCCAAAACATGAGTTTTGGGTCCAATGGAGTGGATCCGATGCGTTCATTGCGAAAAATCCCGACGCGACTTTATTTAGCGAACTTGTGCGTTAATGGCACAAGTTCGGCCAGTTTTGCATCGACTTTCGTGCAGTAACGAAATGGTCTGAAACTACCCAGAACATGAGTTTTGGGTCCAATGGAGTGGATCGGGTGCGTTCCTTGATAAAAATTCTTGCGCGACTTTGTTTAGCGAACTTGTGCGTTAATGCCACCAGTTCGGCCAGTTTTGCATCGACTTTCGTGCAGTAACCAAACGGTTCGAAACGCCCCAAAACATGAGTTCTGGGTCCAATGGAGTGGATCGGGTGCGTTCCTTGCTAAAAATTCCGACGCGACTTTGTTTAGCGAACTTGTGCGTTAATGGCACCAGTTCGGCCAGTTTTGCATCGACTTTCGTGCAGTAACCAAACGGTTCGAAACGCCCCAAAACATGAGTTCTGGGTCCAATGGAGTGGATCGGGTGCGTTAGTTGCTAAAAATTCCGACGCGACTTTGTTTTGCGAACTTGTGCGTTAATGGCGCCAGTTCGGCAAGTTTTGCATCGACTTTTGTGCAATAACGAAATGGTCCGAAACGTCCCAAAACAGGAGTTTTGGGTCCAATGGAGTGGATCGGGTGCGTTCGTTGCGAAAAATCCCGACGCGACTTTATTTAGCGAACTTGTGCGTTAATGGCACAAGTTCGGCCAGTTTTGCATTGACTTTCGTGCACTAACGAAACGGTCCGAAACTACCCAAAACATGAGTTTTGGGTCCAATGGAGTGGATCGGGTGCGTTCGTCGCGAAGAATTCCGACGCGACTTTGTTTAGCGAACTTGTGCATTAATGGCACCAGTTCGGCCAGTTTTGCATCGACTTTTGTGCAGTAACCAAACAGTTCGAAACGCCCCAAAAGATGAGTTCTGGGTCCAATGGAGTGGATCGGGTGGGTTCATTGCGAAAAATCCCGACGCGACTTTGTTTAGTGAACTTGTGCATTAATGGCACAAGTTCGGCCAGTTTTGCATCGACTTTCGTGCAGTAACGAAATGGTCTGAAACTACCCAGAACATGAGTTTTGGGTCCAATGGAGTGGATCGGGTGCGTTCGTTGCTAAAAATTCTTACGCGACTTTGTTTAGCGAACTTGTGCGTTAATGGCACCAGTTCGGCCTGTTTTGCTTCGACTTTTGTGCAATAACGAAATTGTCGGAAACGTCCCAAAACATGAGTTTTGGGTCCAATGGAGTGGATCGGGTGCGTTCGTTGCGAAGAATTCCGACGCGACTTTGTTTAGCGAACTTGTGCGTTAATGGCACCAGTTCGGCCAGTTTGGCATCGACTTTCGTGTAGTAACCAAACGGTTCGGAACGCCCCAAAACATGAGTTCTGGGTCCAATGGAGTGGATCGGGTGCGTTCCTTGCTAAAAATTCCGACGCGACTTTGTTTAGCGAACTTGTGCGTTAATGCCACCAGTTCGGCCAGTTTTGCATCGACTTTCGTGCAGTAACCAAACGGTTCGAAACGCCCCAAAACATGAGTTCTGGGTCCAATGGAGTGGATTGGGTGCGTTCCTTGCTAAAAATTCCGACGCGACTTTGTTTAGCGAACTTGTGCGTTAATGGCACCAGTTCGGCCAGTTTTGCATCGACTTTCGTGCAGTAACCAAACGGTTCGAAACGCCCCAAAACATGAGTTCTTTGTCCAATGGAGTGGATCGGGTGCGTTCTTTGCTAAAAATTCCGACGCGACTTTGTTTAGCAAACTTGTGCGTTAATTGCACCAGTTCGGCAAGTTTTGCATCGACTTTTGTGCAATAACGAAATGGTCTGAAACGTCCCAAAACATGAGTTTTGGGTCCAATGGAGTGGATCCGGTGCGTTCATTGCGAAAAATCCCGACGCGACTTTGTTTAGCGAACTTGTGCGTTAATGGCACAAGTTCGGCCAGTTTTGCATCGACTTTCGTGCAGTAACGAAATGGTCTGAAACTACCCAGAACATGAGTTTTGGGTCCAATGGAGTGGATCGGGTGCGTTCGTTGCTAAAAATTCTTACGCGACTTTGTTTAGCGAACTTGTGCGTTAATGGCACCAGTTCGGCCTGTTTTGCTTCGACTTTTGTGCAGTAACGAAATTGTCGGAAACGTCCCAAAACATGAGTTTTGGGTCCAATGGAGTGGATCGGGTGCGTTCGTTGCGAAGAATTCCGACGCGACTTTGTTTATCGAACTTGTGCGTTAATGGCACCAGTTCGGCCAGTTTGGCATCGACTTTCGTGTAGTAACCAAACGGTTCGGAACGCCCCAAAACATGAGTTCTGGGTCCAATGGAGTGGATCGGGTGCGTTCCTTGCCAAAAATTCCGACGCGACTTTGTTTAGCGAACTTGTGCGTTAATGCCACCAATTCGGCCAGTTTTGCATCGACTTTCGTGCAGTAACCAAACGGTTCGAAACGCCCCAAAACATGAGTTCTGGGTCCAATGGAGTGGATCGGGTGCGTTCCTTGCTAAAAATTTCGACGCGACTTTGTTTAGCGAACTTGTGCGTTAATGGCACCAGTTCGGCCAGTTTTGCATCGACTTTCGTGCAGTAACCAAACGGTTCGAAACGCCCCAAAACATGAGTTCTGGGTCCAATGGAGTGGATCGGGTGCGTTAGTTGCTAAAAATTCCGACGCGACTTTGTTTTGCGAACTTGTGCGTTAATGGCGCCAGTTCGGCAAGTTTTGCATCGACTTTTGTGCAATAACGAAATGGTCCGAAACGTCCCAAAACAGGAGTTTTGGGTCCAATGGAGTGGATCGGGTGCGTTCGTTGCGAAAAATCCCGACGCGACTTTATTTAGCGAACTTGTGCGTTAATGGCACAAGTTCGGCCAGTTTTGCATTGACTTTCGTGCACTAACGAAACGGTCCGAAACTACCCAAAACATGAGTCTTGGGTCCAATGGAGTGGATCGGGTGCGTTCGTCGCGAAGAATTCCGACGCGACTTTGTTTAGCGAACTTGTGCATTAATGGCACCAGTTCGGCCAGTTTTGCATCGACTTTTGTGCAGTAACCAAACAGTTCGAAACGCCCCAAAAGATGAGTTCTGGGTCCAATGGAGTGGATCGGGTGGGTTCATTGCGAAAAATCCCGACGCGACTTTGTTTAGTGAACTTGTGCGTTAATGGCACAAGTTCGGCCAGTTTTGCATCGACTTTCGTGCAGTAACGAAATGGTCTGAAACTACCCAGAACATGAGTTTTGGGTCCAATGGAGTGGATCGGGTGCGTTCGTTGCTAAAAATTCTTACGCGACTTTGTTTAGCGAACTTGTGCGTTAATGGCACCAGTTCGGCCTGTTTTGCTTCGACTTTTGTGCAGTAACGAAATTGTCGGAAACGTCCCAAAACATGAGTTTTGGGTCCAATGGAGTGGATCGGGTGCGTTCGTTGCGAAGAATTCCGACGCGACTTTGTTTAGCGAACTTGTGCGTTAATGGCACCAGTTCGGCCAGTTTGGCATCGACTTTCGTGTAGTAACCAAACGGTTCGGAACGCCCCAAAACATGAGTTCTGGGTCCAATGGAGTGGATCGGGTGCGTTCCTTGCTAAAAATTCCGACGCGACTTTGTTTAGCGAACTTGTGCGTTAATGCCACCAGTTCGGCCAGTTTTGCATCGACTTTCGTGCAGTAACCAATCGGTTCGAAACGCCCCAAAACATCAGTTCTGGGTCCAATGGAGTGGATTGGGTGCGTTCCTTGCTAAAAATTCCTACGCGACTTTGTTTAGCGAACTTGTGCGTTAATGGCACCAGTTCGGCCAGTTTTGCATCGACTTTCGTGCAGTAACCAAACGGTTCGAAACGCCCCAAAACATGAGTTCTGGGTCCAATGGAGTGGATCGGGTGCGTTCTTTGCTAAAAATTCCGACGCGACTTTGTTTAGCGAACTTGTGCGTTAATTGCACCAGTTCGGCAAGTTTTGCATCGACTTTTGTGCAATAACGAAATGGTCTGAAACGTCCCAAAACATGAGTTTTGGGTCCAATGGAGTGGATCCGGTGCGTTCATTGCGAAAAATCCCGACGCGACTTTGTTTAGCGAACTTGTGCGTTAATGGCACAAGTTCGGCCAGTTTTGCATCGACTTTCGTGCAGTAACGAAATGGTCTGAAACTACCCAGAACATGAGTTTTGGGTCCAATGGAGTGGATCGGGTGCGTTCGTTGCTAAAAATTCTTACGCGACTTTGTTTAGCGAACTTGTGCGTTAATGGCACCAGTTCGGCCTGTTTTGCTTCGACTTTTGTGCAGTAACGAAATTGTCGGAAACGTCCCAAAACATGAGTTTTGGGTCCAATGGAGTGGATCGGGTGCGTTCGTTGCGAAGAATTCCGACGCGACTTTGTTTAGCGAACTTGTGCGTTAATGGCACCAGTTCGGCCAGTTTGGCATCGACTTTCGTGTAGTAACCAAACGGTTCGGAACGCCCCAAAACATGAGTTCTGGGTCCAATGGAGTGGATCGGGTGCGTTCCTTGCTAAAAATTCCGACGCGACTTTGTTTAGCGAACTTGTGCGTTAATGCCACCAGTTCGGCCAGTTTTGCATCGACTTTCGTGCAGTAACCAATCGGTTCGAAACGCCCCAAAACATCAGTTCTGGGTCCAATGGAGTGGATTGGGTGCGTTCCTTGCTAAAAATTCCTACGCGACTTTGTTTAGCGAACTTGTGCGTTAATGGCACCAGTTCGGCCAGTTTTGCATCGACTTTCGTGCAGTAACCAAACGGTTCGAAACGCCCCAAAACATGAGTTCTGGGTCCAATGGAGTGGATCGGGTGCGTTCTTTGCTAAAAATTCCGACGCGACTTTGTTTAGCGAACTTGTGCGTTAATTGCACCAGTTCGGCAAGTTTTGCATCGACTTTTGTGCAATAACGAAATGGTCTGAAACGTCCCAAAACATGAGTTTTGGGTCCAATGGAGTGGATCCGGTGCGTTCATTGCGAAAGATCCCGACGCGACTTTGTTTAGCGAACTTGTGCGTTAATGGCACAAGTTCGGCCAGTTTTGCATCGACTTTCGTGCAGTAACGAAATGGTCTGAAACTACCCAGAACATGAGTTTTGGGTCCAATGGAGTGGATCGGGTGCGTTCGTTGCTAAAAATTCTTACGCGACTTTGTTTAGCGAACTTGTGCGTTAATGGCACCAGTTCGGCCTGTTTTGCTTCGACTTTTGTGCAGTAACGAAATTGTCGGAAACGTCCCAAAACATGAGTTTTGGGTCCAATGGAGTGGATCGGGTGCGTTCGTTGCGAAGAATTCCGACGCGACTTTGTTTAGCGAACTTGTGCGTTAATGGCACCAGTTCGGCCAGTTTGGCATCGACTTTCGTGTAGTAACCAAACGGTTCGGAACGCCCCAAAACATGAGTTCTGGGTCCAATGGAGTGGATCGGGTGCGTTCCTTGCTAAAAATTCCGACGCGACTTTGTTTAGCGAACTTGTGCGTTAATGCCACCAGTTCGGCCAGTTTTGCATCGACTTTCGTGCAGTAACCAAACGGTTCGAAACGCCCCAAAACATGAGTTCTGGGTCCAATGGAGTGGATCGGGTGCGTTCCTTGCTAAAAATTCCGACGCGACTTTGTTTAGCGAACTTGTGCGTTAATGGCACCAGTTCGGCCAGTTTTGCATCGACTTTCGTGCAGTAACCAAACGGTTCGAAACGCCCCAAAACATGAGTTCTGGGTCCAATGGAGTGGATCGGGTGCGTTAGTTGCTAAAAATTCCGACGCGACTTTGTTTTGCGAACTTGTGCGTTAATGGCGCCAGTTCGGCAAGTTTTGCATCGACTTTTGTGCAATAACGAAATGGTCCGAAACGTCCCAAAACAGGAGTTTTGGGTCCAATGGAGTGGATCGGGTGCGTTCGTTGCGAAAAATCCCGACGCGACTTTATTTAGCGAACTTGTGCGTTAATGGCACAAGTTCGGCCAGTTTTGCATTGACTTTCGTGCACTAACGAAACGGTCCGAAACTACCCAAAACATGAGTTTTGGGTCCAATGGAGTGGATCGGGTGCGTTCGTTGCGAAGAATTCCGACGCGACTGTGTTTAGCGAACTTGTGCATTAATGGCACCAGTTCGGCCAGTTTTGCATCGACTTTTGTGCAGTAACCAAACAGTTCGAAACGCCCCAAAAGATGAGTTCTGGGTCCAATAGAGTGGATCGGGTGCGTTCCTTGCTAAAAATTCCGACGCGACTTTGTTTAGCGAACTTGTGCGTTAATGGCACCAGTTCGGCAAGTTTTGCATCGACTTTTGGGTCCAATGGAGTGGATCACGTGCGTTCGTTACAAAATATTCGGATGCGACTTTGTTTAGCGAACTTGGGCGTTAATGGCACCAGTTCGCCCAGTTTTGCAACGACTTTTGTGCAGTAATGAAACGGTCCGAAACGCCCCAAAATATGAGTTTTGGGTCCAATGGAGTGCATCGGGTGCGTGCGTTGCGAAAAATTCCGACGCGACTTTGTTTAGCGAACTTGTGCAGTAATGGCACCAGTTCGGCTAGTTTTGCATCGACTTTTGTGCAGTAACCAAACGGTTCGAAACACCCCAAAACATGAGTTTTGGGTCCAATGGAGTGGATCGGGTGCGTTCGTTGCGAAAAATCCCGACGCGACTTTGTTTAGCGAACTTGTACGTTAATGGCACAAGTTCGGCCAGTTTTGCATCGACTTTCGTGCAGTAACGAAATGGTCTGAAACTACCCAAAACATGAGTTTTCGGTCCAATGGAGTAGATCGGCTGCGTTCGTTGCCAAAAATTCGTACGCGACTTTGTTTAGCGAACTTGTGCGTTAATGGCACCAGTTCGGCAAGTGTTGCATCGACTTCCGTGCAGTAACGAAATTGTCCGAAACGTCCCAAAACATGAGTTTTGGGTCCAATGGAGTGGATCGGGCGCGTTCGTTGCGAAAAATTCGGACGCGACTTTGTTTAGCGAACTTGTGCGTTAATGGCACCAGTTCGCCCAGTTTTGCATCGACTTTCGTGCAGAAACGAAACGGTCCGAATCGGCCCAAAACATGCGTTTTGGGTCCAATGGAGTGGATCGGTTGCGTTCGTTGCGAAAAATCCCGACGCGACTTTGTTTACCGAACTTGTGCGTTAATGGCACCAGTTCGGCCAGTTTTGCTTCGACTTTCATGTAGTAACGAAATTGTCGGAAACGTCCCAAAACATGAGTTTTGGGTCCAATGGAGTGGATCGGTTGCGTTCGTTGCGAAAAATCCTGACGCGACTTTGTTTACCGAACTTGTGCGTTAATGGCACCAGTTCGGCCAGTTTTGCTTCGACTTTCGTGCAGTAATGAAACGGTCCGAAACGTCCCAAAACATGAGTTTTGGGTCCAATGGAGTGGATCGGGTGCGTTCGTTGCGAAAAATTCGGACGCGTCTTTATTTAGCGAACTTGTGCGTTAATGGCACCAGTTCGGCCAGTTTGGCATCGACTTTCGTGCACTAACCAAACGGTTCGAAACGCCCCAAAACATGAGTTCTGGGTCCAATGGAGTGGATCGGGTGCGTTCCTTGCTAAAAATTCCGACGCGACTTTGTTTTGCGAATTTGTGCGTTAATGGCACCAGTTCGGCAAGTTTTGCAACGACTTTTGTGCAATAACGAAATGGCCCGAAACGTCCCAAAACAGGAGTTTTGGGTCCAATGGAGTGGATCGGGTGCGTTCGTTGCGAAAAATCCCGACGCGACTTTGTTTAGCGAACTTGTGCGTTAATGGCACAAGTTCGGCCAGTTTTGCATTGACTTTCGTGCAGTAACGAAACGGTCCGAAACTACCCAAAACATGAGTTTTGGGTCCAATGGAGTGGATCGGGTGCATTCGTTGCGAAGAATTCCGATGCGACTTTGTTTAGCGAACTTGTGCGTTAATGGCACCAGTTCGGCAAGTGTTGCATCGACTTCCGTGCAGTAACGAAATTGTCCGAAACGTCCCAAAAACATGAGTTTTGGGTACAATGGAGTGGATCGGTTGCGTTCGTTGCGAAAAATCCCGACGTGACTTTGTTTACCGAACTTGTGCGTTAATGGCACCAGTTCGGCCAGTTTTGCTTCGACTTTCGTGCAGTAACGAAATTGTCCGAAACGTCCCAAAACATGAGTTTTGGGTCCAATGGAGTGGATCGGTTGCGTTCGTTGCGAAAAATCCCGACGCGACTTTGTTTACCGAACTTGTGCGTTAATGGCACCAGTTCGGCCAGTTTTGCTTCGACTTTCGTGCAGTAACGAAACGGTGCGAAACGCCCGAAAACATGAGTTTTGGGTCCAATGGAGTGGATCGGGTGCGTTTTGCTAAAAATTCGGACGCGACTTTGTTTAGCGAACTTGTGCGTTAATGGCACCAGTACGGCCAGTTTGGCATCGACTTTCGTGTAGTAACCAAACGGTTCGGAACGCCCCAAAACATGAGTTCTGGGTCCAATGGAGTGGATCGGGTGCGTTCCTTGCTAAAAATTTCGACGCGACTTTGTTTAGTGAACTTGTGCGTTAATGGCACCAGTTCGGCCAGTTTTGCATCGACTTTTGTGCAGTAACCAAACGGTTCGAAACACCCCAAAACATGAGTTCTGGGTCCAATGGAGTGGATCGGGTGCGTTCGTTGCGAAAAATTCGTACGCGACTGTGTTTAGCGAACTTGTGCGTTAATGGCACCAGTTCGGACAGTTTTGCATCGACTTTTGTGCAATAACGAAATGGTCCGAAATGTTCCAAAACATGAGTTTTGGGTCCAATGGAGTGGATCGGGTGCGTTCATTGCGAAAAATCCCGACGCGATTTTGTTAAGCGAACTTGTGCGCTAATGGCACAAGTTCGGCCAGTTTTGCATCGACTTTCGTGCAGTAACGAAATGGTCTGAAACTACCCAAAACATGAGTTTTGGGTCCAATGGAGTGGATCGGGTGCGTTCGTTGCCAAAAATTCGTACGCGACTTTGTTTAGCGAACTTGTGCGTTAATGGCACCAGTTCGGCTAGTTTTGCTTCGACTTTCGTGCAGTAATGATATTGTCCGAAACGTCCCAAAACATTAGTTTTGGGTCCAATGGAGTGGATCGGGTGCGTTCGTTGCGAAAAATTCGGACGCGACTTTGTTTAGCGAACTTGTGCGTTAATGGCACCAGTTCGGCCAGTTTTCTATCGATTTTTGTGCACTAACGAAACGATCCGAAACGCCCCAAAACATGAGTTTTGGGTCCAATGGAGTGGATCGGGTACGTTCATTGCAAAAAATTCCGACGCGACTTTGTTTAGCGAACTTGTGCGTTAATGGCACAAGTTCGGCAAGTTTTGCATCGACATTTGTGCAATAACGAAATGGTCCGAAACGTCCCAAAACATGAGTTTTGGGTCCAATAGAGTGGATCAAGTGCGTTCATTGCGAAAAATCCCGACGCGACTTTGTTTAGCGAACTTGTGCGTTAATGGCACAAGTTCGGCCAGTTTTGCATCGACTTTCGTGCAGTAACGAAATGGTCTGAAACTACCCAAAACATGAGTTTTGGGTCCAATGGAGTGGATCGGGTGCGTTCGTTGCCAAAAATTCTTACGCGATTTTGTTTAGCGAACTTGTGCGTTAATGGCACCAGTTCGGCCCGTTTTGTTTCGACTTTTGTGCAGTAACGAAATTGTCGGAAACGTCCCAAAACATGAGTTTTGGGTCCAATGGAGCGGATCGGGTGCGTTCTTTGCTAAAAATTCCGACACGACTTTGTTTAGCGAACTTGTGCGTTAATTGCACCAGTTCGGCAAGTTTTGCATCCACTTTTGTGCAATAACGAAATGGTCTGAAACGTCCCAAAACATGAGTTTTGGGTCCAATGGAGTGGATCCGGTGCGTTCATTGCGAAAAATCCCGACGCGACTTTGTTTAGCGAACTTGTGCGTTAATGGCACAAGTTCGGCCAGTTTTGCATCGACTTTCGTGCAGTAACGAAATGGTCTGAAACTACCCAGAACTTGAGTTTTGGGTCCAATGGAGTGGATCGGGTGCGTTCGTTGCTAAAAATTCTTACGGAACTTTGTTTAGCGAACTTGTGCGTTAATGGCACCAGTTCGGCCTGTTTTGCTTCGACTTTTGTGCAGTAACGAAATTGTCGGAAACGTCCCAAAACATGAGTTTTGGGTCCAATGGAGTGGATCGGGTGCGTTCGTTGCGAAAAATTCGGACGCCACTTTGTTTAGCGAACTTGTGCGTTAATGGCACCAGTTCGCCCAGTTTCGCATCAACTTTTGTGCATTAACGAAACGGTCCGAAACGCCCCAAAATATGAGTTTTGGGTCCAATGGAGTGGATCGGGTGCGTTCGTTGCGAAAAATTCCGACGCGACTTTGTTTAGCGAACTTGTGCGTTAATGGCACCAGTTCGGCCAGTTTTGCATCGACTTTCGTGCAGTAACCAAACAGTTCGAAACGCCCCAAAACTTGAGTTCTGGGTCCAATGGAGTGGATCGGGTGCGTTCGTTGCGAAAAATTCCGACGCGACAATGTTTAGCGAACTTGTGCGTTAATGGCACCAGTTTGGCCAGTTTTGCATCGACTTTTCTGCAGTAACGAAACGGTCAAAAACGGCCCAAAACATGAGTTTTGGGTCCAATGGAGTGGATCGGGTGCGTTCGTTGCGAAATATTTGGACGCGACTTTGTTTAGCGAACTTGTGCTTCAATCGCACCAGTTCGGCCAGTTTGGCATCGACTTTTGTGCAGTAACCAAACGGTCAAAAACGGCCCAAAACATGAGTTTTGGGTCCAATGGAGTGGATCACGTGCGTTCGTTGCAAAATATTCGGATGCGACTTTGTTTAGCGAACTTGTGCGTTAATGGCACCAGTTCGCCCAGTTTTGCAACGACTTTTGTGCAGTAATGAAACGGTCCGAAACGCCCCAAAATATGAGTTTTGGGTCCAATGGAGTGCATCGGGTGCGTGCGTTGCGAAAAATTCCGACGCGACTTTGTTTAGCGAACTTGTGCAGTAATGGCACCAGTTCGGCCAGTTTTGCATCGACTTTTGTCTAGTAACCAAACGGTTCGAAACACCCCAAAACATGAGTTTTGGGTCCAATGGAGTGGATCGGGTGCGTTCCTTGCTAAAAATTCCGACGCGGCTTTGTTTAGCGAACTTGTGCGTTAATGGCACCAGTTCGGCCAGTTTTGCATCGACTTTTGTGCAATAACGAAATGGTCCGAAATGTCCCAAAACATGAGTTTTGGGTCCAATGGAGTGGATCGGGTGCGTTCATTGCGAAAAATCCCGACGCGACTTTGTTTAGCGAACTTGTGCGTTAATGGCACAAGTTCGGCCAGTTTTGCATCGACTTTCGTGCAGTAATGAAATGGTCTGAAACTCCCCAAAACATGAGTTTTGGGTCCAATGGAGTGGATCGGGTGCGTTCGTTGCCAAAAATTCTTACGCGACTTTGTTTAGCGAACTTGTGCGTTAATGGCACCAGTTCGGCCTGTTTTGCTTCGACTTTTGTGCAGTAACGAAATTGTCGGAAACGTCCCAAAACATGAGTTTTGGGTGCAATGGTGTGGATCGGGTGCGTTCTTTGCTAAAAATTCCGACGCGACTTTGTTTAGCGAACTTGTTCGTTAATTGCACCAGTTCGGCAAGTTTTGCATCGACTTTTGTGCAATAACGAAATGGTCTGAAACGTCCCAAAACATGAGTTTTGGGTCCAATGGAGTGGATCCGGTGCGTTCAATGCGAAAAATCCCGACGCGACTTTGTTTAGCGAACTTGTGCGTTAATGGCACAAGTTCGGCCAGTTTTGCATCGACTTTCGTGCAGTAACGAAATGGTCTGAAACTACCCAGAACATGAGTTTTGGGTCCAATGGAGTGGATCGGGTGCGTTCGTTGCGAAAAATTCGGACGCGACTTTGTTTAGCGAACTTGTGCGTTAATGGCACCAGTTCGCCCAGTTTCGCATCAACTTTTGTGCATTAACGAAACAGTCCGAAACGCCCCAAAATATGAGTTTTGGGTCCAATGGAGTGGATCGGGTGCGTTCGTTGCGAAAAATTCCGACGCGACTTTATTTAGCGAACTTGTGCGTTAATGGCACCGGTTCGGCCAGTTTTGCATCGACTTTCGTGCAGTAACCAAACGGTTCGAAACGCCCCAAAACTTGAGTTCTGGGTCCAATGGAGTGGATCGGGTGTGTTCGTTGCGAAAAATTCCGACGCGACAATGTTTAGCGAACTTGTGCGTTAATGGCACCAGTTTGGCCAGTTTTGCATCGACTTTTCTGCAGTAACGAAACGGTCAAAAACGGCCCAAAACATGAGTTTTGGGTCCAATGGAGTGGATCGGGTGCGTTCGTTGCGAAATATTCGGACGCGACTTTGTTTAGCGAACTTGTGCTTCAATGGCACCAGTTCGGCCAGTTTTGCATCGACTTTTGTGCAGTAACCAAACGGTCCGAAACGCCCCAAAATATGAGTTTTGGGTCCAATGGAGTGGATCACGTGCGTTCGTTGCAAAATATTCGGATGCGACTTTGTTTAGCGAACTTGTGCGTTAATGGCACCAGTTCGCCCAGTTTTGCAACGACTTTTGTGCAGTAATGAAACGGTCCGAAACGCCCCAAAATATGAGTTTTGGGTCCAATGGAGTGCATCGGGTGCGTGCGTTGCGAAAAATTCCGACGCGACTTTGTTTAGCGAACTTGTGCAGTAATGGCACCAGTTCGGCCAGTTTTGCATCGACTTTTGTGCAGTAACCAAACGGTTCGAAACACCCCAAAACATGAGTTTTGGGTCCAATGGAGTGGATCGGGTGCGTTCCTTGCTAAAAATTCCGACGCGGCTTTGTTTAGCGAACTTGTGCGTTAATGGCACCAGTTCGGCCAGTTTTGCATCGACTTTTGTGCAATAACGAAATGGTCCGAAATGTCCCAAAACATGAGTTTTGGGTCCAATGGAGTGGATCGGGTGCGTTCATTGCGAAAAATCCCGACGCGACTTTGTTTAGCGAACTTGTGCGTTAATGGCACAAGTTCGGCCAGTTTTGCATCGACTTTCGTGCAGTAATGAAATGGTCTGAAACTCCCCAAAACATGAGTTTTGGGTCCAATGGAGTGGATCGGGTGCGTTCGTTGCCAAAAATTCTTACGCGACTTTGTTTAGCGAACTTGTGCGTTAATGGCACCAGTTCGGCCTGTTTTGCTTCGACTTTTGTGCAGTAACGAAATTGTCGGAAACGTCCCAAAACATGAGTTTTGGGTGCAATGGTGTGGATCGGGTGCGTTCTTTGCTAAAAATTCCGACGCGACTTTGTTTAGCGAACTTGTTCGTTAATTGCACCAGTTCGGCAAGTTTTGCATCGACTTTTGTGCAATAACGAAATGGTCTGAAACGTCCCAAAACATGAGTTTTGGGTCCAATGGAGTGGATCCGGTGCGTTCAATGCGAAAAATCCCGACGCGACTTTGTTTAGCGAACTTGTGCGTTAATGGCACAAGTTCGGCCAGTTTTGCATCGACTTTCGTGCAGTAACGAAATGGTCTGAAACTACCCAGAACATGAGTTTTGGGTCCAATGGAGTGGATCGGGTGCGTTCGTTGCGAAAAATTCGGACGCGACTTTGTTTAGCGAACTTGTGCGTTAATGGCACCAGTTCGCCCAGTTTCGCATCAACTTTTGTGCATTAACGAAACAGTCCGAAACGCCCCAAAATATGAGTTTTGGGTCCAATGGAGTGGATCGGGTGCGTTCGTTGCGAAAAATTCCGACGCGACTTTATTTAGCGAACTTGTGCGTTAATGGCACCGGTTCGGCCAGTTTTGCATCGACTTTCGTGCAGTAACCAAACGGTTCGAAACGCCCCAAAACTTGAGTTCTGGGTCCAATGGAGTGGATCGGGTGTGTTCGTTGCGAAAAATTCCGACGCGACAATGTTTAGCGAACTTGTGCGTTAATGGCACCAGTTTGGCCAGTTTTGCATCGACTTTTCTGCAGTAACGAAACGGTCAAAAACGGCCCAAAACATGAGTTTTGGGTCCAATGGAGTGGATCGGGTGCGTTCGTTGCGAAATATTCGGACGCGACTTTGTTTAGCGAACTTGTGCTTCAATGGCACCAGTTCGGCCAGTTTTGCATCGACTTTTGTGCAGTAACCAAACGGTCCGAAACGCCCCAAAATATGAGTTTTGGGTCCAATGGAGTGGATCACGTGCGTTCGTTGCAAAATATTCGGATGCGACTTTGTTTAGCGAACTTGTGCGTTAATGGCACCAGTTCGCCCAGTTTTGCAACGACTTTTGTGCAGTAATGAAACGGTCCGAAACGCCCCAAAATATGAGTTTTGGGTCCAATGGAGTGCATCGGGTGCGTGCGTTGCGAAAAATTCCGACGCGACTTTGTTTAGCGAACTTGTGCAGTAATGGCACCAGTTCGGCCAGTTTTGCATCGACTTTTGTGCAGTAACCAAACGGTTCGAAACACCCCAAAACATGAGTTTTGGGTCCAATGGAGTGGATCGGGTGCGTTCCTTGCTAAAAATTCCGACGCGGCTTTGTTTAGCGAACTTGTGCGTTAATGGCACCAGTTCGGCCAGTTTTGCATCGACTTTTGTGCAATAACGAAATGGTCCGAAATGTCCCAAAACATGAGTTTTGGGTCCAATGGAGTGGATTGGGTGCGTTCATTGCGAAAAATCCCGACGCGACTTTGTTTAGCGAACTTGTGCGTTAATGGCACAAGTTCGGCCAGTTTTGCATCGACTTTCGTGCAGTAACGAAATGGTCTGAAACTCCCCAAAACATGACTTTTGGGTCCAATGGAGTGGATCGGGTGCGTTCGTTGCCAAAAATTCTTACGCGACTTTGTTTAGCGAACTTGTGCGTTAATGGCACCAGTTCGGCCTGTTTTGCTTCGACTTTTGTGCAGTAACGAAATTGTCGGAAACGTCCCAAAACATGAGTTTTGGGTGCAATGGAGTGGATCGGGTGCGTTCTTTGCTAAATATTCCGACGCGACTTTGTTTAGCGAACTTGTTCGTTAATTGCACCAGTTCGGCAAGTTTTGCATCGACTTTTGTGCAATAACGAAATGGTCTGAAACGTCCCAAAACATGAGTTTTGGGTCCAATGGAGTGGATCCGGTGCGTTCATTGCGAAAAATCGCGACGCGACTTTGTTTAGCGAACTTGTGCGTTAATGGCACAAGTTCGGCCAGTTTTGCATCGACTTTCGTGCAATAACGAAATGGTCTTAAACTACCCAGAACATGAGTTTTGGGTCCAACGGAGTGGCTCGGGTGCGTTCGTTGCCAAAAATTCTTACCCGACTTTGTTTAGTGAACTTGTGCGTTAAGGGCACCAGTTCGGACTATTTTGCTTCGACTTTTGTGCAGTAACGAAATTGTCGGAAACGTCCCAAAACATGAGTTTTGGGTCCAATGGAGTGGATCGGGTGCGTTCGTTGCGAAAAATTCGGACGCGACTTTGTTTAGCGAACTTGTGCGTTAATGGCACCAGTTCGCCCAGTTTCGCATCAACTTTTGTGCATTAACGAAACAGTCCGAAACGCCCCAAAATATGAGTTTTGGGTCCAATGGAGAGGATCGGGTGCGTTCGTTGCGAAAAATTCCGACGCGACTTTGTTTAGCGAACTTGTGCGTTAATGGCACCAGTTCGGCCAGTTTTGCATCGACTTTCGTGCAGTAACCAAACGGTTTGAAACGCCCCAAAACTTGAGTTCTGGGTCCAATGGAGTGGATCGGGTGCGTTCGTTGCGAAAAATTCCGACGCGACAATGTTTAGCGAACTTGTGCGTTAATGGCACCAGTTTGGCCAGTTTTGCATCGACTTTTCTGCAGTAACGAAACGGTCAAAAACGGCCCAAAACATGAGTTTTGGGTCCAATGGAGTGGATCGGGTGCGTTCGTTGCGAAATATTCGGACGCGACTTTGTTTAGCGAACTTGTGCTTCAATGGCACCAGTTCGGCCAGTTTTGCATCGACTTTTGTGCAGTAACCAAACGGTCCGAAACGCCCCAAAATATGAGTTTTGGGTCCAATGGAGTGGATCACGTGCGTTCATTGCAAAATATTCGGATGCGACTTTATTTAGCGAACTTGTGCGTTAATGGCACCAGTTCGCCCAGTTTTGCAACGACTTTTGTGCAGTAATGAAACGGTCCGAAACGCCCCAAAATATGAGTTTTGGGTCCAATGGAGTGCATCGGGTGCGTGCGTTGCGAAAAATTCCGACGCGACTTTGTTTAGCGAACTTGTGCAGTAATGGCACCAGTTCGGCCAGTTTTGCATCGACTTTTGTGCAGTAACCAAACGGTTCGAAACACCCCAAAACATGAGTTTTGGGTCCAATGGAGTGGATCGGGTGCGTTTGTTGCGGAAAATTTGGACGCGACTTTGTTTAGCGAACTTGTGTGTTAATGGCACCAGTTCGGCCAGTTTTGCATCGACTTTTGTGCAGTAACCAAACGGTTCGAAACGTCCCAAAACAGGAGTTCTGGGTCCAATGGAGTGGATCGGGTGCGTTCCTTGCTAAAAATTCCGACGCGACTTTGTTTAGCGAACTTGTGCGTTAATGGCACCAGTTCGGCAAGTTTTGCATCGACTTTTGTGCAATAACGAAATGGTCCGAAACGTCCCAAAACATGAGTTTTGGGTCCAATGGAGTGGATCGGGTGCGTTCGTTGCGAAAAATCCCGACGCGACTTTGTTTAGCGAACTTGTGTGTTAATAGCACAAGTTCGGCCAGTTTTGCATCGACTTTCGTGCAGTAACAAAATGGTCCGAAACTACCCAAAACATGAGTTTTGGGTCCAATGCAGTGGATCGGGTGCGTTCGTAGCGAAAAATTCGTACGCAACTTTGTTTAGCGAACTTGTGCGTTAATGGCACCAGTTCGGCAAAGTGTTGCATCGACTTTCGTGCAGTAACGAAATTGTCCGAAACGTCCCAAAACATGAGTTTTGGGTACAATGGAGTGGATCAGGTGCGTTCGTTGCGAAAAATCCTGACGTGACTTTGTTTAGCGAACTTGTGCGTTAATGGTACCATTTCGGCCAGTTTTGCATCGACTTTCGTGCAGTAACGAAATGGTCCGAAACTACCCAAAACATGAGTTTTGGGTCCAATGGAGTGGATCGGGCGCGTTCGTTGCCAAAAATTCGGACGCGACTTTGTTTAGCGAACTTGTGCGTTAATGGCACCAGTTCGGCCAGTTTTGCAACGACTATTGTGTAGTAACGAAACGGTCCGAAACGGCCCAAAACATGAGTTTTGGGTCGACTGGAGTGGATCGGGTGCGTTCGTTGCGAAAAATCCCGACGCGACTTTATTTAGCGAACTTGTGCGTTAATGGCACAAGTTCGGCCAGTTTTGCATCGACTTTCGTGCAGAACCAAACGGTCCGAAACGCCCCAAAGCATGAGTTTTGGGTCCAATGGAGTGGATCGGGTGCGTTCGTTGCTAAAAATTACGACGCGACTTTGTTTAGCGAACTTGTGCATTAATGGCACCAGTTCGGCTAGTTTTGCATCGACTTTTGTGCAATAACGATATGGTCCGAAACATCCCAAAACAGGAGTTTTGGGTCGAATGGAGTGGATCGGGCGCGTTCGTTGCGAAAAATTCGGACGCGACTTTGTTTAGCGAACTTGTGCGTTAATGGCACCAGTTCGGCCAGTTTTGCATCGACTTTCGTGCAGTAACGAAATGGTCCGAAACCACCCATAACATGAGTTTTGGGTCCAATGGAGTGGATCGGGTGCGTTCGTTGCGAAAAATTCCGACGCGACTTTGTTTAACGAACTTGTGCATTAATGGCACCAGTTCGGCTAGTTTTGTATCGACTTTTGTGCAGTATCCAAACGGTTCAAAACGCCCCAAAACATGAGTTCTAGGTCCAATGGAGTGGATCGGGTGCGTTCCTTGCTAAAAATTCCATCGCGACTTTGTTTAGCGAACTTGTGCGTTAATGGCACCAGTTCGGCAAGGTTTGCATCGACTTTTGTGCACTAACGAAATGGTCCGAAACGTCCCAAAACATGAGTTTTGGGTCCAATGGAGTGGATCGGGTGCGTTCGTTGCGAAATATCCCGACGCGACTTTGTTTAGCGAACTTGTGCGTTAATGGCACAAGTTGGGCCAGTTTTGCATCGACTTTCGTGCAGTAACGAAATGGTCCGAAACCACCCAAAACATGAGTTTTGGGTCCAATGGAGTGGATCGGGTGCGTTTGTTGCCAAAATTCTTACGCGACTTTGTTTAGCGAACTTGTGCGTTAATGGCACCAGTTTGGCCTATTTTGCCTCGACTTTTGTGCAGTAACGAAATTGTCGGAAACGTCCCAAAACATGAGTTCTGGGTCCAATGGAGTGGATCGGGTGCGTTCGTTGCGAAAAATTTGGACGCGACTTTGTTTAGCGAACTTGTGCGTTAATGGCACCAGTTCGCCCAGTTTTGCATCGACTTTTGTGTAGTAACCAAACAGTTCGAAACGCCCCAAAACATGAGTTCTGGGTGCAATGGAGTGGATCGGGTGCGTTCGTTGCGAAAAATTCCAACGCGACTTTGTTTAGCGAACTTGTGCGTTAATGGCACCAGTTCGGCCAGTTTTGCATCGACTTTAGTGCAATAACGAAATGGTCCGAAACGTCCCAAAACATGAGTTTTGGGTCCAATGGAGTGGATCCGGTGCGTTCATTGCGAAAAATCGCGACGCGACTTTGTTTAGCGAACTTGTGCGTTAATGGCACAAGTTCGGCCAGTTTTGCATCGACTTTCGTGCAATAACGAAATGGTCTTAAACTACCCAGAACATGAGTTTTGGGTCCAACGGAGTGGCTCGGGTGCGTTCGTTGCCAAAAATTCTTACCCGACTTTGTTTAGTGAACTTGTGCGTTAAGGGCACCAGTTCGGCCTATTTTGCTTCGACTTTTGTGCAGTAACGAAATTGTCGGAAACGTCCCAAAACATGAGTTTTGGGTCCAATGGAGTGGATCGGGTGCGTTCGTTGCGAAAAATTCGGACGCGACTTTGTTTAGCGAACTTGTGCGTTAATGGCACCAGTTCGCCCAGTTTCGCATCAACTTTTGTGCATTAACGAAACAGTCCGAAACGCCCCAAAATATGAGTTTTGGGTCCAATGGAGAGGATCGGGTGCGTTCGTTGCGAAAAATTCCGACGCGACTTTGTTTAGCGAACTTGTGCGTTAATGGCACCAGTTCGGCCAGTTTTGCATCGACTTTCGTGCAGTAACCAAACGGTTTGAAACGCCCCAAAACTTGAGTTCTGGGTCCAATGGAGTGGATCGGGTGCGTTCGTTGCGAAAAATTCCGACGCGACAATGTTTAGCGAACTTGTGCGTTAATGGCACCAGTTTGGCCAGTTTTGCATCGACTTTTCTGCAGTAACGAAACGGTCAAAAACGGCCCAAAACATGAGTTTTGGGTCCAATGGAGTGGATCGGGTGCGTTCGTTGCGAAATATTCGGACGCGACTTTGTTTAGCGAACTTGTGCTTCAATGGCACCAGTTCGGCCAGTTTTGCATCGACTTTTGTGCAGTAACCAAACGGTCCGAAACGCCCCAAAATATGAGTTTTGGGTCCAATGGAGTGGATCACGTGCGTTCATTGCAAAATATTCGGATGCGACTTTATTTAGCGAACTTGTGCGTTAATGGCACCAGTTCGCCCAGTTTTGCAACGACTTTTGTGCAGTAATGAAACGGTCTGAAACGCCCCAAAATATGAGTTTTGGGTCCAATGGAGTGCATCGGGTGCGTGCGTTGCGAAAAATTCCGACGCGACTTTGTTTAGCGAACTTGTGCAGTAATGGCACCAGTTCGGCCAGTTTTGCATCGACTTTTGTGCAGTAACCAAACGGTTCGAAACACCCCAAAACATGAGTTTTGGGTCCAATGGAGTGGATCGGGTGCGTTTGTTGCGGAAAATTTGGACGCGACTTTGTTTAGCGAACTTGTGTGTTAATGGCACCAGTTCGGCCAGTTTTGCATCGACTTTTGTGCAGTAACCAAACGGTTCGAAACGTCACAAAACAGGAGTTCTGGGTCCAATGGAGTGGATCGGGTGCGTTCCTTGCTAAAAATTCCGACGCGACTTTGTTTAGCGAACTTGTGCGTTAATGGCACCAGTTCGGCAAGTATTCCATCGACTTTTGTGCAATAACGAAATGGTCCGAAACGTCCCAAAACATGAGTTTTGGGTCCAATGGAGTGGATCGGGTGCGTTCGTTGCGAAAAATCCCGACGCGACTTTGTTTAGCGAACTTGTGTGTTAATAGCACAAGTTCGGCCAGTTTTGCATCGACTTTCGTGCAGTAACAAAATGGTCCGAAACTACCCAAAACATGAGTTTTGGGTCCAATGGAGTGGATCGGGTGCGTTCGTTGCGAAAAATTCGTACGCAACTTTGTTTAGCGAACTTGTGCGTTAATGGCACCAGTTCGGCAAAGTGTTGCATCGACTTTCGTGCAGTAACGAAATTGTCCGAAACGTCCCAAAACATGAGTTTTGGGTACAATGGAGTGGATCAGGTGCGTTCGTTGCGAAAAATCCTGACGTGACTTTGTTTAGCGAACTTGTGCGTTAATGGTACCATTTCGGCCAGTTTTGCATCGACTTTCGTGCAGTAACGAAATGGTCCGAAACTACCCAAAACATGAGTTTTGGGTCCAATGGAGTGGATCGGGCGCGTTCGTTGCCAAAAATTCGGACGCGACTTTGTTTAGCGAACTTGTGCGTTAATGGCACCAGTTCGGCCAGTTTTGCAACGACTATTGTGTAGTAACGAAACGGTCCGAAACGGCCCAAAACATGAGTTTTGGGTCGACTGGAGTGGATCGGGTGCGTTCGTTGCGAAAAATCCCGACGCGACTTTATTTAGCGAACTTGTGCGTTAATGGCACAAGTTCGGCCAGTTTTGCATCGACTTTCGTGCAGTAACCAAACGGTCCGAAACGCCCCAAAGCATGAGTTTTGGGTCCAATGGAGTGGATCGGGTGCGTTCGTTGCTAAAAATTACGACGCGACTTTGTTTAGCGAACTTGTGCATTAATGGCACCAGTTCGGCTAGTTTTGCATCGACTTTTGTGCAATAACGATATGGTCCGAAACATCCCAAAACAGGAGTTTTGGGTCGAATGGAGTGGATCGGGCGCGTTCGTTGCGAAAAATTCGGACGCGACTTTGTTTAGCGAACTTGTGCGTTAATGGCACCAGTTCGGCCAGTTTTGCATCGACTTTCGTGCAGTAACGAAATGGTCCGAAACCACCCATAACATGAGTTTTGGGTCCAATGGAGTGGATCGGGTGCGTTCGTTGCGAAAAATTCCGACGCGACTTTGTTTAACGAACTTGTGCATTAATGGCACCAGTTCGGCTAGTTTTGTATCGACTTTTGTGCAGTATCCAAACGGTTCAAAACGCCCCAAAACATGAGTTCTGGGTCCAATGGAGTGGATCGGGTGCGTTCCTTGCTAAAAATTCCATCGCGACTTTGTTTAGCGAACTTGTGCGTTAATGGCACCAGTTCGGCAAGGTTTGCATCGACTTTTGTGCACTAACGAAATGGTCCGAAACGTCCCAAAACATGAGTTTTGGGTCCAATGGAGTGGATCGGGTGCGTTCGTTGCGAAATATCCCGACGCGACTTTGTTTAGCGAACTTGTGCGTTAATGGCACAAGTTGGGCCAGTTTTGCATCGACTTTCGTGCAGTAACGAAATGGTCCGAAACCACCCAAAACATGAGTTTTGGGTCCAATGGAGTGGATCGGGTGCGTTTGTTGCCAAAAATTCTTACGCGACTTTGTTTAGCGAACTTGTGCGTTAATGGCACCAGTTTGGCCTATTTTGCCTCGACTTTTGTGCAGTAACGAAATTGTCGGAAACGTCCCAAAACATGAGTTCTGGGTCCAATGGAGTGGATCGGGTGCGTTCGTTGCGAAAAATTTGGACGCGACTTTGTTTAGCGAACTTGTGCGTTAATGGCACCAGTTCGCCCAGTTTTGCATCGACTTTTGTGTAGTAACCAAACAGTTCGAAACGCCCCAAAACATGAGTTCTGGGTGCAATGGAGTGGATCGGGTGCGTTCGTTGCGAAAAATTCCAACGCGACTTTGTTTAGCGAACTTGTGCGTTAATGGCACCAGTTCGGCCAGTTTTGCATCGACTTTAGTGCAATAACGAAATGGTCCGAAACGTCCCAAAACATGAGTTTTGGGTCCAATGGAGTGGATCCGGTGCGTTCATTGCGAAAAATCGCGACGCGACTTTGTTTAGCGAACTTGTGCGTTAATGGCACAAGTTCGGCCAGTTTTGCATCGACTTTCGTGCAATAACGAAATGGTCTTAAACTACCCAGAACATGAGTTTTGGGTCCAACGGAGTGGCTCGGGTGCGTTCGTTGCCAAAAATTCTTACCCGACTTTGTTTAGTGAACTTGTGCGTTAAGGGCACCAGTTCGGCCTATTTTGCTTCGACTTTTGTGCAGTAACGAAATTGTCGGAAACGTCCCAAAACATGAGTTTTGGGTCCAATGGAGTGGATCGGGTGCGTTCGTTGCGAAAAATTCGGACGCGACTTTGTTTAGCGAACTTGTGCGTTAATGGCACCAGTTCGCCCAGTTTCGCATCAACTTTTGTGCATTAACGAAACAGTCCGAAACGCCCCAAAATATGAGTTTTGGGTCCAATGGAGAGGATCGGGTGCGTTCGTTGCGAAAAATTCCGACGCGACTTTGTTTAGCGAACTTGTGCGTTAATGGCACCAGTTCGGCCAGTTTTGCATCGACTTTCGTGCAGTAACCAAACGGTTTGAAACGCCCCAAAACTTGAGTTCTGGGTCCAATGGAGTGGATCGGGTGCGTTCGTTGCGAAAAATTCCGACGCGACAATGTTTAGCGAACTTGTGCGTTAATGGCACCAGTTTGGCCAGTTTTGCATCGACTTTTCTGCAGTAACGAAACGGTCAAAAACGGCCCAAAACATGAGTTTTGGGTCCAATGGAGTGGATCGGGTGCGTTCGTTGCGAAATATTCGGACGCGACTTTGTTTAGCGAACTTGTGCTTCAATGGCACCAGTTCGGCCAGTTTTGCATCGACTTTTGTGCAGTAACCAAACGGTCCGAAACGCCCCAAAATATGAGTTTTGGGTCCAATGGAGTGGATCACGTGCGTTCATTGCAAAATATTCGGATGCGACTTTATTTAGCGAACTTGTGCGTTAATGGCACCAGTTCGCCCAGTTTTGCAACGACTTTTGTGCAGTAATGAAACGGTCTGAAACGCCCCAAAATATGAGTTTTGGGTCCAATGGAGTGCATCGGGTGCGTGCGTTGCGAAAAATTCCGACGCGACTTTGTTTAGCGAACTTGTGCAGTAATGGCACCAGTTCGGCCAGTTTTGCATCGACTTTTGTGCAGTAACCAAACGGTTCGAAACACCCCAAAACATGAGTTTTGGGTCCAATGGAGTGGATCGGGTGCGTTTGTTGCGGAAAATTTGGACGCGACTTTGTTTAGCGAACTTGTGTGTTAATGGCACCAGTTCGGCCAGTTTTGCATCGACTTTTGTGCAGTAACCAAACGGTTCGAAACGTCACAAAACAGGAGTTCTGGGTCCAATGGAGTGGATCGGGTGCGTTCCTTGCTAAAAATTCCGACGCGACTTTGTTTAGCGAACTTGTGCGTTAATGGCACCAGTTCGGCAAGTATTCCATCGACTTTTGTGCAATAACGAAATGGTCCGAAACGTCCCAAAACATGAGTTTTGGGTCCAATGGAGTGGATCGGGTGCGTTCGTTGCGAAAAATCCCGACGCGACTTTGTTTAGCGAACTTGTGTGTTAATAGCACAAGTTCGGCCAGTTTTGCATCGACTTTCGTGCAGTAACAAAATGGTCCGAAACTACCCAAAACATGAGTTTTGGGTCCAATGGAGTGGATCGGGTGCGTTCGTTGCGAAAAATTCGTACGCAACTTTGTTTAGCGAACTTGTGCGTTAATGGCACCAGTTCGGCAAAGTGTTGCATCGACTTTCGTGCAGTAACGAAATTGTCCGAAACGTCCCAAAACATGAGTTTTGGGTACAATGGAGTGGATCAGGTGCGTTCGTTGCGAAAAATCCTGACGTGACTTTGTTTAGCGAACTTGTGCGTTAATGGTACCATTTCGGCCAGTTTTGCATCGACTTTCGTGCAGTAACGAAATGGTCCGAAACTACCCAAAACATGAGTTTTGGGTCCAATGGAGTGGATCGGGCGCGTTCGTTGCCAAAAATTCGGACGCGACTTTGTTTAGCGAACTTGTGCGTTAATGGCACCAGTTCGGCCAGTTTTGCAACGACTATTGTGTAGTAACGAAACGGTCCGAAACGGCCCAAAACATGAGTTTTGGGTCGACTGGAGTGGATCGGGTGCGTTCGTTGCGAAAAATCCCGACGCGACTTTATTTAGCGAACTTGTGCGTTAATGGCACAAGTTCGGCCAGTTTTGCATCGACTTTCGTGCAGTAACCAAACGGTCCGAAACGCCCCAAAGCATGAGTTTTGGGTCCAATGGAGTGGATCGGGTGCGTTCGTTGCTAAAAATTACGACGCGACTTTGTTTAGCGAACTTGTGCATTAATGGCACCAGTTCGGCTAGTTTTGCATCGACTTTTGTGCAATAACGATATGGTCCGAAACATCCCAAAACAGGAGTTTTGGGTCGAATGGAGTGGATCGGGCGCGTTCGTTGCGAAAAATTCGGACGCGACTTTGTTTAGCGAACTTGTGCGTTAATGGCACCAGTTCGGCCAGTTTTGCATCGACTTTCGTGCAGTAACGAAATGGTCCGAAACCACCCATAACATGAGTTTTGGGTCCAATGGAGTGGATCGGGTGCGTTCGTTGCGAAAAATTCCGACGCGACTTTGTTTAACGAACTTGTGCATTAATGGCACCAGTTCGGCTAGTTTTGTATCGACTTTTGTGCAGTATCCAAACGGTTCAAAACGCCCCAAAACATGAGTTCTGGGTCCAATGGAGTGGATCGGGTGCGTTCCTTGCTAAAAATTCCATCGCGACTTTGTTTAGCGAACTTGTGCGTTAATGGCACCAGTTCGGCAAGGTTTGCATCGACTTTTGTGCACTAACGAAATGGTCCGAAACGTCCCAAAACATGAGTTTTGGGTCCAATGGAGTGGATCGGGTGCGTTCGTTGCGAAATATCCCGACGCGACTTTGTTTAGCGAACTTGTGCGTTAATGGCACAAGTTGGGCCAGTTTTGCATCGACTTTCGTGCAGTAACGAAATGGTCCGAAACCACCCAAAACATGAGTTTTGGGTCCAATGGAGTGGATCGGGTGCGTTTGTTGCCAAAAATTCTTACGCGACTTTGTTTAGCGAACTTGTGCGTTAATGGCACCAGTTTGGCCTATTTTGCCTCGACTTTTGTGCAGTAACGAAATTGTCGGAAACGTCCCAAAACATGAGTTCTGGGTCCAATGGAGTGGATCGGGTGCGTTCGTTGCGAAAAATTTGGACGCGACTTTGTTTAGCGAACTTGTGCGTTAATGGCACAAGTTCGCCCAGTTTTGCATCGACTTTTGTGTAGTAACCAAACAGTTCGAAACGCCCCAAAACATGAGTTCTGGGTCCAATGGAGTGGATCGGGTGCGTTCGTTGCGAAAAATTCCAACGCGACTTTGTTTAGCGAACTTGTGCGTTAATGGCACCAGTTCGGCCAGTTTTGCATCGACTTTAGTGCAGTAACGAAATGGTCCGAAACGTCCCAAAACATGAGTTTTGGGTCCAATGGAGTGGATCGGGTGTGTTCGTTGCGAAAAATTCCGACGCGACTTTGTTTAGAGAACATGTGCGTTAATGGCACTAGTTCGGCCAGTTTTGCATCGACTTTCGTGCAGTAACGAAATGGTCCGAAACTACCCAAAACATGAGTTTTCGGTCCAATGGAGTGGATCGGGTGCGTTCGTTGCCAAAAATTCGTACGCGACTTTGTTTAGCGAACTTGTGCGATAATGGCACCACTTCGGAAAGTGTTGCATCGACTTTCGTGCAGTAACGAAATTGTCCGAAATGTCCCAAAACATGAGTTTTGGGTACCATGGAGTGGATCGGGTGCGTTCGTTGCGAAAAATCCCGACGTGACTTTGTTTAGCGAACTTGTGCGTTAATGGCACCAATTCGGCCAGTTTTGCATCGACTTTCGTGTAGTAACAAAATTGTCCGAAACGTCCCAAAACATGAGTTTTGGGTCCAATGGAGTGGATCGGGCGCGTTCGTTGTGAAAAATTCGGACGCGATTTTGTTTAGCGAACTTGTGTGTTAATGGCACCAGTTCGCCCAGTTTTGCATCGACTTTTGTGCAGTAACGAAACGGTCCGAAATGGCCCAAAACATGAGTTTTGGGTCCAATGGAGTGGATCGGGTGCGTTCCTTGCGAAAAATTCCGACGCGACTTTGTTTAGCGAACTTGTGCGTTAATGGCACCAGTTCGGCCAGTTTTGCATCGACTTTTGAGCAGTAACCAAACGGTCCGAAACGCCTCAAACATGAGTTCTGGGTCCAATGGAGTGGATCGGGTGCGTTCCTTGCTATGAATTCCGACGCGACTTTGTTTAGCGAACTTGTGCGTTAATGGCACCAGTTCGGCAAGTTTTCCATCGACTTTTGTGCAGTAACGAAACAGTCCGAAACGTCCCAAAACATGAGTTATGGGTCCAATGGAGTGGATCGGGTGCGTTCGTTACGAAAAATTCCGACGCGACAATATTTAGCGAACTTGTGCGTTAATGGCACCAGTTTGGCCAGTTTTGCATCGTCTTTTCTGCAGTAACGAAACGGTCCGAAACGGCCCAAAACATGAATTTTGGGTCCAATGGAGTGGATCGGGTGCGTTCGTTGCGAAATATTCGGACACGACTTTGTTTAGCGAACTTGTGCGTCAATGGCACCAGTTCGGCCAGTTTTGCATCTACTTTTGTGCAGTAACAAAATGGTCCGAAACGCCCCAAAATATGAGTTTTGGGTCCAATGAAGTGGATCACGTGCGTTCGTTGCAAAATATTCGGATGCGACTTTGTTTAGCGAATTTGTGCGTTAATGGCACCAGTTCGCCCAGTTTTGCAACGACTTTTGTGCAGTAACGAAACGGTCTGAAACGCCCCAAAATATGAGTTTTGGGTCCAATAGGGTGCCTCGGGTGCGTTCGTTGCGAAAAATTCCGACGCAACTTTTTTTAGCGAACTTGTACGTTAATGGCACCAGTTCGGCCAGTTTTGCATCGACTTTTATGCAGTAACCAAACGGTTCGAAACACCCCAAAACATGAGTTCTGGGTCCAATGGAGTGAATCGGGTGCGTTCTTTGCTAAAAATTCCGACGCGACTTTGTTTAGCGAACTTGTGCGTTAATGGCTCCAGTTTGGCAAGTTTTGCATCGACTTTTGTGCAATAACGAAATGGTCTGAAACTTCCCAAAACATGAGTTTTGGGTCCAATGGAGTGGATCCGGTGCGTTCATTGCGAAAAATCAAGACGCGACTTTGTTTAGCGAACTTGTGTGTTAATGGCACAAGTTCGGCCTGTTTTGCTTCGACTTTTATGCAGTAACGAAATTGTCGGAAACGTCCCAAAACATGAGTTTTGGGTCCAATGGAGTGGATCGGGTGCGTTCGTTGCGAAAAATTCGGACGCGACTTTGTTTAGCGAACTTTTGCGTTAATGGCACCAGTTCGCCCAGTTTCGCATCAACTTTTGTGCCTTAACGAAACGGTCCGAAACGCCCCAAAACATGAGTTTTGGGTCCAATGGAGTGGATCGGGTGCATTCGTTGCGAAAAATTCCGACGCGACTTTGTTTAGCGAACTTGTGCGTTAATGGCACCAGTTCGGCCAGTTTTGCATCGACTTTCGTGCAGTAACCAAACGGTTCGAAACGCCCCAAAACTTGAGTTCTGGATCCAATGGAGTGGATCGGGTGCGTTCGTTGCGGAATATTCGGACGCGACTTTGTTTAGCGAACTTGTGCTTCAATGGCACCAGTTCGGCCAGTTTTGCATCGACTTTTGTGCAGTAACCAAACGGTCCAAAACGCCCCAAAATATGAGTTTTGGGTCCAATGGAGTGGATCACGTGCGTTCATTGCAAAATATTCGGATGCGACTTTGTTTAGCGAACTTGTGCGTTAATGGCACCAGTTCGCCCAGTTTTGCAACGACTTTTGTGCAGCAATGAAACGGTCCGAAACGCCCCAAAATATGAGTTTTGGGTCCAATGGAGTGCATCGGGTGCGTGCGTTGCGAAAAATTCCGACGCGACTTTGTTTAGCGAACTTATGCAGTAATGGCACCAGTTCGGCCAGTTTTGCATCGACTTTTGTGCAGTAACCAAACGGTTCAAAACACCCCAAAACATGAGTTTTGGGTCCAATGGAGTGGATCGGGTGCTTTTGTTGCGGAAAATTTGGACGCGACTTTGTTTAGCGAACTTGTGTGTTAATGGCACCAGTTCGGCCAGTTTTGCATCGACTTTTGTGCAGTAACCAAACGGTTCGAAACGTCCCAAAACAGGAGTTCTGGGTCCAATGGAGTGGATCGGGTGCGTTCCTTGCTAAAAATTCCGACGCGACTTTGTTTAGCGAACTTGTGCGTTAATGGCACCAGTTCGGCAAGTTTTGCATCGACTTTTGTGCAATAACGAAATGGTCCGAAACGTCCCAAAACATGAGTTTTGGGTCCAATGGAGTGGATCGGGTGCGTTCGTTGCGAAAAATCCCGACGCGACTTTGTTTAGCGAACTTGTGTGTTAATAGCACAAGTTCGGCCAGTTTTGCATCGACTTTCGTGCAGTAACAAAATGGTCCGAAACTACCCAAAACATGAGTTTTGGGTCCAATGGAGTGGATCGGGTGCGTTCGTTGCGAAAAATTCGTACGCAACTTTGTTTAGCGAACTTGTGCGTTAATGGCACCAGTTCGGCAAAGTGTTGCATCGACTTTCGTGCAGTAACGAAATTGTCCGAAACGTCACAAAACATGAGTTTTGGGTACAACGGAGTGGATCAGGTGCGTTCGTTGCGAAAAATCCCGACGTGACTTTGTTTAGCGAACTTGTGCGTTAATGGCACCATTTCGGCCAGTTTTGCATCGACTTTCGTGCAGTAACGAAATGGTCCGAAACTACCCAAAACATGAGTTTTGGGTCCAATGGAGTGGATCGGGCGCGTTTGTTGCCAAAAATTCGGACGCGACTTTGTTTAGCGAACTTGTGCGTTAATGGCACCAGTTCGGCCAGTTTTGCAACGACTATTGTGCAGTAACGAAACGGTCCGAAACGGCCCAAAACATGAGTTTTGGGTCGACTGGAGTGGATCGGGTGCGTTCGTTGCGAAAAATCCCGACGCGACTTTATTTAGCGAACTTGTGCGTTAATGGCACAAGTTCGGCCAGTTTTGCATCGACTTTCGTGCAGTAACCAAACGGTCCGAAACGCCCCAAAGCATGAGTTTTGGGTCCAATGGAGTGGATCGGGTGCGTTCGTTGCTAAAAATTACGACGCGACTTTGTTTAGCGAACTTGTGCATTAATGGCACCAGTTCGGCTAGTTTTGCATCGACTTTTGTGCAATAACGAAATGGTCCGAAACATCCCAAAACAGGAGTTTTGGGTCGAATGGAGTGGATCGGGCGCGTTCGTTGCGAAAAATTCGGACGCGACTTTGTTTAGCGAACTTGTGCGTTAATGGCACCAGTTCGGCCAGTTTTGCATCGACTTTCGTGCAGTAACGAAATGGTCCGAAACCACCCATAACATGAGTTTTGGGTCCAATGGAGTGGATCGGGTGCGTTCGTTGCGAAAAATTCCGACGCGACTTTGTTTAACGAACTTGTGCATTAATGGCACCAGTTCGGCTAGTTTTGCATCGACTTTTGTGCAATAACGAAATGGTCCGAAACGCCCCAAAACATGAGTTTTGGGTCCAATGGAGTGGATCGGGTGCGTTCGTTGCGAAATATCCCGACGCGACTATGTTTAGCGAACTTGTGCGTTAATGGCACAAGTTGGGGCAGTTTTGCATCGACTTTCGTGCAGTAACGAAATGGTCCGAAACCACCCAAAACATGAGTTTTGGGTCCAATGGAGTGGATCGGGTGCGTTCGTTGCGAAAAATTCTTACGCGACTTTGTTTAGCGAAATTGTGCGTTAATGGCACCAGTTCGGCCTGTTTTGCTTCGACTTTTGTGCAGTAACGATATTGTCCGAAACATCCCAAAACATTAGTTTTTGGTCCAATGGAGTGGATCGGGTGCGTTCGTTGCGAAAAATCCGGACGCGACTTTGTTTAGCGAACTTGTGCGTTAATGGCACCATTTCGGCCAGTTTTGCATCGACTTTCGTGCAGTAACGAAACGGTCCGAAACTACCCAAAACATGAGTTTTGGGTCCAGTGGAGTGGATCGGGTGCGTTCGTTGCGAAAAATTCCGACGCGACTTTGTTTAGCGAACTTGTGCATTAATGGCACCAGTTCGGCCAGTTTTGCATCGACTTTTGTGCAGTAACCAAACAGTTCGAAACGCCCCAAAACATGAGTTCTGGGTCCAATGGAGTGGATCGGGTGCGTTCCTTGCTAAAAATTCCGACGCGACTTTGTTTAGCGAACTTGTGCGTTAATGGCACCAGTTCGGCAAGTTTTGCATCGACTTTCGTGCAATAACGAAATGGTCCGAAACGTCCCAAAACATGAGTTTTGGGTCCAATGGAGTGGATCGGGTGCGTTCGTTGCGAAAAATCCCGACGCGACTTTGTTTAGCGAACTTGTGCGTTAAATGCACCAGTTCGGCCAGTTTTGCATCGACTTTCGTGCAGTAACGAAATGGTCTGAAACTATCCAAAACATGAGTTTTCGGTCCAATGGAGTAGATCGGCTGCGTTCGTTGCCAAAAATTCGTACGCGACTTTGTTTAGCGAACTTGTGCGTTAATGGCACCAGTTCGGCAAGTGTTGCATCGACTTTCGTGCAGTAACGAAATTGTCCGAAACGTGCCAAAACATGAGTTTTAGGTCCAATGGAGTGGATCGGGCGCGTTCATTGCGAAAAATTCGGACGTGACTTTGTTTAGCGAACTTGTGCGTTAATGGCACCAGTTCGCCCAATTTTGCATCGACTTTCGTGCAGAAACGAAACGGTCCGAAACGGCCCAAAACATGTGTTTTGGGTCCAATGGAGTGGATCGGTTGCGTTCGTTGCGAAAAATCCCGACGCGACTTTGTTTACCGAACTTGTGTGTTAATGGCACCAGCTCGGCCAGTTTTGCTTCGACTTTCGTGCAGTAACGAAACGGTCCGAAACGCCCCAAAACATGAGTTCTGGGTCCAATGGAGTGGATCGGGTACGTTCGTTGCGAAAAATTCGGACGCGAACTTGTGCGTTAATGGCACCAGTTCGGCCAGTTTTGCATCGACTTTCGTGCAGTAACCAAACGGTTCGAAACGCCCCAAAACATGAGTTCTGGGTCCAATGGAGTGGATCGGGTGCGTTCCTTGCTAAAAATTCCGACGCGACTTTGTTTTGCGAACTTGTGCGTTAATGGCACCAGTTCGGCAAGTTTTGCATCGACATTTGTGCAATAATGAAATGGTCCGAAACGTCCCAAAACATGAGTTTTGGGTCCAATAGAGTGGATCAGGTGCGTTCATTGTGAAAAATCCCGACGCGACTTTGTTTAGCGAACTTGTGCGTTAATGGCACAAGTTCGGCCAGTTTTGCATCGACTTTCGTGCAGTAACGAAATGGTCTGAAACTACCCAAAACATGAGTTTTGGGTCCAATGGAGTGGATCGGGTGCGTTCGTTGCCAAAAATTCTTACGCGACTTTGTTTAGCGAACTTGTGCGTTAATGGCACCAGTTCGGCCTGTTTTGCTTCGACTTTTGTGCAGTAACGAAATTGTCGGAAACGTCCCAAAACATGTGTTTTGGGTCCAATGGAGTGGATCGGGTGCGTTCTTTGCTAAAAATTCCGACGCGACTTTTTTTAGCGAACTTGTGCGTTAATGGCACCAGTTCGGCAAGTGTTGCTTCGACTTTCGTGTTGTAACGAAATTGTCGGAAACGTCCCAAAACATGAGTTTTGGGTCCAATGGAGTGGATCGGTTGCGTTCGTTGCGAAAAATCCCGACGCGACTTTGTTTACCGAACTTGTGCGTTAATGGCACCAGTTCGGCCAGTTTTCCATCGACTTTTGTGCAGTAACGAAACGGTCCGAAACGGCCCAAAACATGAGTTTTGGGTCCAATGGAGTGGATCGGGTGCGTTCCTTGCGAAAAATTCTGACGCGACTTTGTTTAGCGAACTTGTGCGTTAATGGCACCAGTTCGGCCAGTTTTGCATCGACTTTTGAGCAGTAACCAAACGGTCCGAAACGCCTCAAACATGAGTTCTGGGTCCAATGGAGTGGATCGGGTGCGTTCCTTGCTATGAATTCCGACGCGACTTTGTTTAGCGAACTTGTGCGTTAATGGCACCAGTTCGGCAAGTTTTCCATCGACTTTTGTGCAGTAACGAAACGGTCCGAAACGTCCCAAAACATGAGTTATGGGTCCAATGGAGTGGATCGGGTGCGTTCGTTGCGAAAAATTCCGACGCGACAATATTTAGCGAACTTGTGCGTTAATGGCACCAGTTTGGCCTGTTTTGCTTCGACTTTTGTGCAGTAACGAAATTGTCGGAAACGTCCCAAAACATGAGTTTTGGGTCCAATGGAGTGGATCGGGTGCGTTCGTTGCGAAAAATTCGGACGCGACTTTGTTTAGCGAACTTTTGCGTTAATGGCACCAGTTCGCCCAGTTTCGCATCAACTTTTGTGCCTTAACGAAACGGTCCGAAACGCCCCAAAACATGAGTTTTGGGTCCAATGGAGTGGATCGGGTGCATTCGTTGCGAAAAATTCCGACGCGACTTTGTTTAGCGAACTTGTGCATTAATGGCACCAGTTCGGCCAGTTTTGCATCGACTTTCGTGCAGTAACCAAACGGTTCGAAACGCCCCAAAACTTGAGTTCTGGATCCAATGGAGTGGATCGGGTGCGTTCGTTGCGAAATATTCGGACGCGACTTTGTTTAGCGAACTTGTGCTTCAAAGGCACCAGTTCGGCCAGTTTGGCATCGACTTTCGTGCAGTAACCAAATGGTCCGAAACGCCCCAAAACATGAGTTCATGGTCCAATGGAGTGGATCGGGTGCGTTCCTTGCTAAAAATTCCGACGCGACTTTGTTTAGCGAACTTGTGCGTTAATGGCACCAGTTCGGCCAGTTTTGCATCGACTTTCGTGCAGTAACCAAACGGTTCGAAACGCCCCAAAACATGAGTTCTGGGTCCAATGGAGTGGATCGGGTGCGTTCCTTCCTAAAAATTCCGACGAGACTTTGCATCGACTTTCGTGCAATAACGAAATGGTCCGAAACGTCCCAAAACATGAGTTTTGGGTCCAATGGAGTGGATCGGGTGCGTTCCTTGCGAAATATCCCGACGCGACTTTGTTTAGCAAACTTGTGCGTTAATGGCACAAGTTGGGCCAGTTTTGCATCGACTTTCGTGCAGTAACGAAATGGTCCGAAACCACCAAAAACATGAGTTTTGGGTCCAATGGAGTGGATCGGGTGCGTTCGTTGCCAAAAATTCTTGCGCGACTTTGTTTAGCGAACTTGTGCGTTAATGGCACCAGTTCGGCCTGTTTTGCATCGACTTTTGTGCAGTAACGAAATTGTCGGAAACATCCCAAAACATGAGTTTTGGGTCCAATGGAGTGGATCGGGTGCGTTCGTTGCGAAGAATTCCGACGCAACTTTGTTTAGCGAACTTGTGCATTAATGGCACCAGTTCGGCCAGTTTTGCATCGACTTTCGTGCAGTAACCAAACGGTTCGAAACGCCCCAAAACATGAGTTCTGGGTCCAATGGAGTGGATCGGGTGCGTTCCTTGCTAAAAATTCCGACGCGACTTTGTTTTGCGAACTTGTGCGTTAATGGCACCAGTTCGGCAAGTTTTGCATCGACTTTTGTGCAATAACGAAATGGTCCGAAACGTCCCAAAACAGGAGTTTTGGGTCCAATGGAGTGGATCGGGTGCGTTCGTTGCGAAAAATCCCGACGCGACTTTGTTTAGCGAACTTGTGCGTTAATGGCACAAGTTCGACCAGTTTTGCATCGACTTTCGTGCAGTAACGAAACGGTCCGAAACTACCCAAAACATGAGTTTTGGGTCCAATGGAGTGGATCGGGTGTGTTCGTTGCGAAGAATTCCGACGCGACTTTGTTTAGCGAACTTGTGCATTAATGGCACCAGTTCGGCCAGTTTTGCATCGACTTTTGTGCAGTAACCAAACAGTTCGAAACGCCCCAAAACATGAGTTCTGGGTCCAATGGAGTGGATCGGGTGCGTTCCTTGCTAAAAATTCCGACGCGACTTTGTTTAGCGAACTTGTGCGTTAATGGCACCAGTTCGGCAAGTTTTGCATCGACTTTCGTGCAATAACGAAATGGTCCGAAACGTCCCAAAACATGAGTTTTGGGTCCAATGGAGTGGATCGGGTGCGTTCGTTGCGAAAAATCCCGACGCGACTTTGTTTAGCGAACTTGTGCGTTAAATGCACCAGTTCGGCCAGTTTTGCATCGACTTTCGTGCAGTAACGAAATGGTCTGAAACTATCCAAAACATGAGTTTTCGGTCCAATGGAGTAGATCGGCTGCGTTCGTTGCCAAAAATTCGTACGCGACTTTGTTTAGCGAACTTGTGCGTTAATGGCACCAGTTCGGCAAGTGTTGCATCGACTTTCGTGCAGTAACGAAATTGTCCGAAACGTGCCAAAACATGAGTTTTGGGTCCAATGGAGTGGATCGGGCGCGTTCGTTGCGAAAAATTCGGACGTGACTTTGTTTAGCGAACTTGTGCGTTAATGGCACCAGTTCGCCCAATTTTGCATCGACTTTCGTGCAGAAACGAAACGGTCCGAAACGGCCCAAAACATGTGTTTTGGGTCCAATGGAGTGGATCGGTTGCGTTCGTTGCGAAAAATCCCGACGCGACTTTGTTTACCGAACTTGTGTGTTAATGGCACCAGCTCGGCCAGTTTTGCTTCGACTTTCGTGCAGTAACGAAACGGTCCGAAACGCCCCAAAACATGAGTTCTGGGTCCAATGGAGTGGATCGGGTACGTTCGTTGCGAAAAATTCGGACGCGAACTTGTGCGTTAATGGCACCAGTTCGGCCAGTTTTGCATCGACTTTCGTGCAGTAACCAAACGGTTCGAAACGCCCCAAAACATGAGTTCTGGGTCCAATGGAGTGGATCGGGTGCGTTCCTTGCTAAAAATTCCGACGCGACTTTGTTTTGCGAACTTGTGCGTTAATGGCACCAGTTCGGCAAGTTTTGTATCGACATTTGTGCAATAACGAAATGGTCCGAAACGTCCCAAAACATGAGTTTTGGGTCCAATAGAGTGGATCAGGTGCGTTCATTGCGAAAAATCCCGACGCGACTTTGTTTAGCGAACTTGTGCGTTAATGGCACAAGTTCGGCCAGTTTTGCATCGACTTTCGTGCAGTAACGAAATGGTCTGAAACTACCCAAAACATGAGTTTTGGGTCCAATGGAGTGGATCGGGTGCGTTCGTTGCCAAAAATTCTTACGCGACTTTGTTTAGCGAACTTGTGCGTTAATGGCACCAGTTCGGCCCGTTTTGTTTCGACTTTTGTGCAGTAACGAAATTGTCGGAAACGTCCCAAAACATGAGTTTTGGGTCCAATGGAGTGGATCGGGTGCGTTCTTTGCTAAAAATTCCGACGCGACTTTGTTTAGCGAACTTGTGCGTTAATTGCACCAGTTCGGCAAGTTTTGCATCGACTTTTGTGCAATAACGAAATGGTCTGAAACGTTCCAAAACATGAGTTTTGGGTCCAATGGAGTGGATCCGGTGCGTTCATTGCGAAAAATCCCGACGCGACTTTGTTTAGCGAACTTGTGCGTTAATGGCACAAGTTCGGCCAGTTTTGCATCGACTTTCGTGCAGTAACGAAATGGTCTGAAACTACCCAGAACATGAGTTTTGGGTCCAATGGACTGGATCGGGTGCGTTCGTTGCTAAAAATTCTTACGGAACTTTGTTTAGCGAACTTGTGCGTTAATGGCACCAGTTCGGCCTGTTTTGCTTCGACTTTTATGCAGTAACGAAATTATCGGAAACATCCCAAAACATGAGTTTTGGGTCCAATGGAGTGGATCGGGTGCGTTCGTTGCGAAAAATTCGGACGCGACTTTGTTTAGCGAACTTGTGCGTTAATGGCACCAGTTCGCCCAGTTTCGCATCAACTTTTGTGCATTAACGAAACAGTCCGAAACGCCCCAAAATATGAGTTTTGGGTCCAATGGAGTGGATCGGGTGCGTTCGTTGCGAAAAATTCCGACGCGACTTTGTTTAGCGAACTTGTGCGTTAATGGCACCAGTTCGGCCAGTTTTGCATCGACTTTCGTGCAGTAACCAAACGGTTCGAAACGCCCCAAAACTTGAGTTCTGGGTCCAATGGAGTGGATCGGGTGCGTTCGTTGCGAAAAATTCCGACGCGACAATGTTTAGCGAACTTGTGCGTTAATGGCACCAGTTTGGCCAGTTTTGCATCGACTTTTCTGCAGTAACGAAACGGTCAAAAACGGCCCAAAACATGAGTTTTGGGTCCAATGGAGTGGATCGGGTGCGTTCGTTGCGAAATATTTGGACGCGACTTTGTTTAGCGAACTTGTGCTTCAATCGCACCAGTTCGGCCAGTTTGGCATCGACTTTTGTGCAGTAACCAAATGGTCCGAAACGCCCCAAAATATGAGTTTTGGGTCCAATGGAGTGGATCACGTGCGTTCGTTGCAAAATATTCGGATGCGACTTTGTTTAGCGAACTTGTGCGTTAATGGCACCAGTTCGCCCAGTTTTGCAACGACTTTTGTGCAGTAATGAAACGGTCCGAAACGCCCCAAAATATGAGTTTTGGGTCCAATGGAGTGCATCGGGTGCGTGCGTTGCGAAAAATTCCGACGCGACTTTGTTTAGCGAACTTGTGCAGTAATGGCACCAGTTCGGCCAGTTTTGCATCGACTTTTGTGTAGTAACCAAACGGTTCGAAACACCCCAAAACATGAGTTTTGGGTCCAATGGAGTGGATCGGGTGCGTTCCTTGCTAAAAATTCCGACGCAGCTTTGTTTAGCGAACTTGTGCGTTAATGGCACTAGTTCGGCCAGTTTTGCATCGACTTTTGTGCAATAACGAAATGGTCCGAAATGTCCCAAAACATGAGTTTTGGGTCCAATGGAGTGGATCGGGTGCGTTCATTGCGAAAAATCCCAACGCGACTTTGTTTAGCGAACTTGTGCGTTAATGGCACAAGTTCGGCCAGTTTTGCATTGACTTTCGTGCAGTAACGAAATGGTCTGAAACTCCCCAAAACATGAGTTTTGGGTCCAATGGAGTGGATCGGGTGCGTTCGTTGCCAAAAATTCTTACGCGACTTTGTTTAGTGAACTTGTGCATTAATGGCACCAGTTCGGCCTGTTTTGCTTCGACTTTTGTGCAGTAACGAAATTGTCGGAAACGTCCCAAAACATGAGTTTTGGGTGCAATGGAGTGGATCGGGTGCGTTCTTTGCTAAAAATTCCGACGCGACTTTGTTTAGCGAACTTGTTCGTTAATTGCACCAGTTCGGCAAGTTTTGCATCGACTTTTGTGCAATAACGAAATGGTCTGAAACGTCCCAAAACATGAGTTTTGGGTCCAATGGAGTGGATCCGGTGCGTTCATTGCGAAAAATCCCGACACGACTTTGTTTAGCGAACTTGTGCGTTAATGGCACAAGTTCGGCCAGTTTTGCATCGACTTTCGTGCAGTAACGAAATGGTCTGAAACTACCCAGAACATGAGTTTTGGGTCCAATGGAGTGGATCGGGTGCGTTCGTTGCGAAAAATTCGGACGCGACTTTGTTTAGCGAACTTGTGCGTTAATGGCACCAGTTCGCCCAGTTTCGCATCAACTTTTGTGCATTAACGAAACAGTCCGAAACGCCCCAAAATATGAGTTTTGGGTCCAATGGAGTGGATCGGGTGCGTTCGTTGCAAAAAATTCCGACGCGACTTTATTTAGCGAACTTGTGCGTTAATGGCACCAGTTCGGCCAGTTTTGCATCGACTTTCGTGCAGTAACCAAATGGTTCGAAACGCCCCAAAACTTGAGTTCTGGGTCCAATGGAGTGGATCGGGTGTGTTCGTTGCGAGAAATTCCGACGCGACAATGTTTAGCGAACTTGTGCGTTAATGGCACCAGTTTGGCCAGTTTTGCATCGACTTTTCTGCAGTAACGAAACGGTCAAAAACGGCCCAAAACATGAGTTTTGGGTCCAATGGAGTGGATCGGGTGCGTTCTTTGCGAAATATTCGGACGCGACTTTGTTTAGCGAACTTGTGCTTCAATGGCACCAGTTCGGCCAGTTTTGCATCGACTTTTGTGCAGTAACCAAACGGTCCGAAACGCCCCAAAATATGAGTTTTGGGTCCAATGGAGTGGATCACGTGCGTTCGTTGCAAAATATTCGGATGCGACTTTGTTTAGCGAACTTGTGCGTTAATGGCACCAGTTCGCCCAGTTTTGCAACGACTTTTGTGCAGTAATGAAACGGTCCGAAACACCCCAAAATATGAGTTTTGGGTCCAATGGAGTGCATCGGGTGCGTGCGTTGCGAAAAATTCCGACGCGACTTTGTTTAGCGAACTTGTGCAGTAATGGTACCAGTTCGGCCAGTTTTGCATCGACTTTTGTGCAGTAACCAAACGGTTCGAAACACCCCAAAACATGAGTTTTGGGTCCAATGGAGTGGATCGGGTGCGTTCCTTGCTAAAAATTCCGACGCGGCTTTGTTTAGCGAACTTGTGCGTTAATGGCACCAGTTCGGCCAGTTTTGCATCGACTTTTGTGCAATAACGAAATGGTCCGAAATGTCCCAAAACATGAGTTTTGGGTCCAATGGAGTGGATCGGGTGCGTTTGTTGCCAAAAATTCTTACGCGACTTTGTTTAGCGAACTTGTGCGTTAATGGCACCAGTTCGGCCTATTTTGCCTCGACTTTTGTGCAGTAACCAAACGGTTCGAAACACCCCAAAACATGAGTTCTGGGTCCAATGGAGTGGATCGGGTGCGTTTGTTGCGGAAAATTTGGACGCGACTTTGTTTAGCGAACTTGTGTGAATGGCACCAGTTCGGCCAGTTTTGCATTGACTTTTGTGCAGTAACCAAACGGTTCGAAACGTCCCAAAACAGGAGTTCTGGGTCCAATGGAGTGGATCGGGTGCGTTCCTTGCTAAAAATTCCGACGCGACTTTGTTTAGCGAACTTGTGCGTTAATGGCACCAGTTCGGCAAGTTTTGCATCGACTTTAGTGCAGTAACGAAATGGTCCGAAACGTCCCAAAACATGAGTTTTGGGTCCAATGGAGTGGATCGGGTGTGTTCGTTGCGAAAAATTCCGACGCGACTTTGTTTAGAGAACTTGTGCGTTAATGGCACTAGTTCGGCCAGTTTTGCATCGACTTTCGTGCAGTAACGAAATGGTCCGAAACTACCCAAAACATGAGTTTTCGGTCCAATGGAGTGGATCGGGTGCGTTCATTGCCAAAAATTCGTACGCGACTTTGTTTAGCGAACTTGTGCGATAATGGCACCACTTCGGAAAGTGTTGCATCGACTTTCGTGCAGTAACGAAATTGTCCGAAATGTCCCAAAACATGAGTTTTGGGTACCATGGAGTGGATCGGGTGCGTTCGTTGCGAAAAATCCCGACGTGACTTTGTTTAGCGAACTTGTGCGTTAATGGCACCAATTCGGCCAGTTTTGCATCGACTTTCGTGTAGTAACAAAATTGTCCGAAACGTCCCAAAACATGAGTTTTGGGTCCAACGGAGTGGATCGGGCGCGTTCGTTGCGAAAAATTCGGACGCGATTTTGTTTAGCGAACTTGTGCGTTAATGGCACCAGTTCGCCCAGTTTTGCATCGACTTTTGTGCAGTAACGAAACGGTCCGAAACGGCCCAAAACATGAGTTTTGGGTCCAATGGAGTGGATCGGGTGCGTTCCTTGCGAAAAATTCCGACGCGACTTTGTTTAGCGAACTTGTGCGTTAATGGCACCAGTTCGGCCAGTTTTGCATCGACTTTTGAGCAGTAACCAAACGGTCCGAAACGCCTCAAACATGAGTTCTGGGTCCAATGGAGTGGATCGGGTGCGTTCTTGCTATGAATTCCGACGTGACTTTGTTTAGCGAACTTGTGCGTTAATGGCACCAGTTCGGCAAGTTTTCCATCGACTTTCGTGCAGTAACGAAATGGTCCGAAACTACCCAAAACATGAGTTTTGGGTCCAATGGAGTGGATCGGGCGCGTTCGTTGCCAAAAATTCGGACGCGACTTTGTTTAGCGAACTTGTGCGTTAATGGCACCAGTTCGGCCAGTTTTGCAACGACTATTGTGCTGTAACGAAACGGTCCGAAACGGCCCAAAACATGAGTTTTGGGTCGACTGGAGTGGATCGGGTGCGTTCATTGCGAAAAATCCCGACGCGACTTTATTTAGCGAACTTGTGCGTTAATGGCACAAGTTCGGCCAGTTTTGCATCGACTTTCGTGCAGTAACCAAACGGTCCGAAACGCCCCAAAGCATGAGTTTTGGGTCCAATGGAGTGGATCGGGTGCGTTCGTTGCTAAAAATTACGACGCGACTTTGTTTAGCGAACTTGTGCATTAATGGCACCAGTTCGGCTAGTTTTGCATCGACTTTTGTGCAATAACGAAATGGTCCGAAACATCCCAAAACAGGAGTTTTGGGTCGAATGGAGTGGATCGGGCGCGTTCGTTGCGAAAAATTCGGACGCGACTTTGTTTAGCGAACTTGTGCGTTAATGGCACCAGTTCGGCCAGTTTTGCATCGACTTTCGTGCAGTAACGAAATGGTCCGAAACCACCCATAACATGAGTTTTGGGTCCAATGGAGTGGATCGGGTGCGTTCGTTGCGAAAAATTCCGACGCGACTTTGTTTAACGAACTTGTGCATTAATGGCACCAGTTCGGCTAGTTTTGCATCGACTTTTGTGCAGTAACCAACCGGTTCAAAACGCCCCAAAACATGAGTTCTGGGTCCAATGGAGTGGATCGGGTGCGTTCCTTGCTAAAAATTCCGTCGCGACTTTGTTTAGCGAACTTGTGCGTTAATGGCACCAGTTCGGCAAGGTTTGCATCGACTTTGGTGCAATAACGAAATGGTCCGAAACGTCCCAAAACATGAGTTTTGGGTCCAATGGAGTGGATCGGGTGCGTTCGTTGCGAAATATCCCGACGCGACTTTGTTTAGCGAACTTGTGCGTTAATGGCACAAGTTGGGCCAGTTTTGCATCGACTTTCGTGCAGTAACGAAATGGTCCGAAACCACCCAAAACATGAGTTTTGGTTCCAATGGAGTGGATCGGGTGCGTTTGTTGCCAAAAATTCTTACGCGACTTTGTTTAGCGAACTTGTGCGTTAATGGCACCAGTTTGGCCTATTTTGCCTCGACTTTTGTGCAGTAACGAAATTGTCGGAAACGTCCCAAAACATGAGTTCTGGGTCCAATGGAGTGGATCGGGTGCGTTCGTTGCGAAAAATTTGGACGCGACTTTGTTTAGCGAACTTGTGCGTTAATGGCACGAGTTCGCCCAGTTTTGCATCGACTTTTGTGTAGTAACCAAACGGTTCGAAACGCCCCAAAACATGAGTTCTGGGTCCAATGGTGTGGATCGGGTGCGTTCGTTGCGAAAAATTCCAACGCGACTTTTTTTAGCGAACTTGTGCGTTAATGGCACCAGTTCGGCCAGTTTTGCATCGACTTTAGTGCAGTAACGAAATGGTCCGAAACGTCCCAAAACATGAGTTTTGGGTCCAATGGAGTGGATCGGGTGTGTTCGTTGCGAAAAATTCCGACGCGACTTCGTTTAGAGAACTTGTGCGTTAATGGCACCAGTTCGGCCAGTTTTGCATCGACTTTCGTGCAGTAACCAAACGGTTCGAAACGCCCCAAAACTTGAGTTCGGGATCCAATGGAGTGGATCGGGTGCGTTCGTTGCCAAAAATTCGTACGCGACTTTGTTTAGCGAACTTGTGCGATAATGGCACCACTTCGGAAAGTGTTGCATCGACTTTCGTGCAGTAAAGAAATTGTCCGAAATGTCCCAAAACATGAGTTTTGGGTACCATGGAGTGGATCGGGTGCGTTCGTTGCGAAAAATCCCGACGTGACTTTGTTTAGCGAACTTGTGCGCTAATGGCACCAATTCGGCCAGTTTTGCATCGACTTTCGTGTAGTAACAAAATTGTCCGAAACGTCCCAAAACATGAGTTTTGCGTCCAATGGAGTGGATCGGGCGCGTTCGTTGCGAAAAATTCGGACGCGATTTTGTTTAGCGAACTTGTGCGTTAATGGCACCAGTTCGCCCAGTTTTGCATCGACTTTTGTGCAGTAACGAAACGGTCCGAAACGGCCCAAAACATGAGTTTTGGGTCCAATGGAGTGGATCGGGTGCGTTCCTTGCGAAAAATTCCGACGCGACTTTGTTTAGCGAACTTGTGCGTTAATGGCACCAGTTCGGCCAGTTTTGCATCGACTTTTGAGCAGTAACCAAACGGTCCGAAACGCCGCAAACTTGAGTTCTGGGTCCAATGGAGTGGATCGGGTGCGTTCCTTGCTATGAATTCCGACGCGACTTTGTTTAGCGAACTTGTGCGTTAATGGCACCAGTTCGGCAAGTTTTGCGTCCACTTTTGTGTAATAACGAAATGGTCTGAAACGTCCCAAAACATGAGTTTTGGGTCCAATGGAGTGGATCCGGTGCGTTCATTGCGAAAAATCAAGACACGACTTTGTTTAGCGAACTTGTGTGTTAATGGCACAAGTTCGGCCTGTTTTGCTTCGACTTTTGTGCAGTAACGAAATTGTCGGAAACGTCCCAAAACATGAGTTTTGGGTCCAATGGAGTGGATCGGGTGCGTTCGTTGCGAAAAATTCGGACGCGACTTTGTTTAGCGAACTTTTGCGTTAATGGCACCAGTTCGCCCAGTTTCGCATCAACTTTTGTGCCTTAACGAAACGGTCCGAAACGCCCCAAAACATGAGTTTTGGGTCCAATGGAGTGGATCGGGTGCGTTCGTTGCGAAAAATTCGGACGCGACTTTGTTTAGCGAACTTTTGCGTTAATGGCACCAGTTCGCCCAGTTTCGCATCAACTTTTGTGCCTTAACGAAACGGTCCGAAACGCCCCAAAACATGAGTTTTGGGTCCAATGGAGTGGATCGGGTGCATTCGTTGCGAAAAATTCCGACGCGACTTTGTTTAGCGAACTTGTGCATTAATGGCACCAGTTCGGCCAGTTTTGCATCGACTTTCGTGCAGTAACCAAACGGTTCGAAACGCCCCAAAACTTGAGTTCTGGATCCAATGGAGTGGATCGGGTGCGTTCGTTGCGAAATATTCGGACGCGACTTTGTTTAGCGAACTTGTGCTTCAATGGCACCAGTTCGGCCAGTTTTGCATCGACTTTTGTGCAGTAACCAAATGTTCCGAAACGCCCCAAAACATGAGTTCATGGTCCAATGGAGTGGATCGGGTGCGTTCCTTGCTAAAAATTCCGACGCGACTTTGTTTAGCGAACTTGTGCGTTAATGGCACCAGTTCGGCCAGTTTTGCATCGACTTTCGTGCAGTAACCAAACGGTTCGAAACGCCCCAAAACATGAGTTCTGGGTCCAATGGAGTGGATCGGGTGCGTTCCTTCCTAAAAATTCCGACGAGACTTTGTTTAGCGAACTTGTGCGTTAATGGCACCAGTTCGGCCAGTTTTGCATCGACTTTTGTGCAATAACGAAACGGTCCGAAACACCCCAAAACATGAGTTTTGGGTCCAATGGAGTGGATCGGGTGCGTTCGTTGCGAAATATCCCGATGCGGCTTTGTTTAGCGAACTTGTGCGTTAATGGCACCAGTTCGGCCTGTTTTGCTTCGACTTTCGTGCAGTAACGATATTGTCCGAAACATCCCAAAACATTAGTTTTTGGTCCAATGGAGTGGATCGGGTGCGTTCGTTGCGAAAAATCCGGACGCGACTTTGTTTAGCGAACTTGTGCGTTAATGGCACCAGTTCGGCCAGTTTTGCATCGACTTTCGTGCAGTAACGAAACGGTCCGAAACTACCCAAAACATGAGTTTTGGGTCCAGTGGAGTGGATCGGGTGCGTTCATTGCGAAAAATTCCGACGCGACTTTGTTTAGCGAACTTGTGCATTAATGGCACCAGTTCGGCCAGTTTTGTATCGACTTTTGTGCAGTAACCAAACAGTTCGAAACGCCCCAAAACATGAGTTCTGGGTCCAATGGAGTGGATCGGGTGCGTTCATTGCGAGAAATCCCGACGCGACTTTGTTTAGCGAACTTGTGCGTTAATGGCACAAGTTCGGCCAGTTTTGCATCGACTTTCGTGCAGTAAGGAAATGGTCTGAAACTACCCAAAACATGAGTTTTGGGTCCAATGGAGTGGATCGGGTGCGTTCGCTGCCAAAAATTCTTACGCGACTTTGTTTAGCGAACTTGTGCGTTAATGGCACCAGTTCGGCCTGTTTTGCATCGACTTTTGTGCAGTAACGAAATTGTCGGAAACGTCCCAAAACATGTGTTTTGGGTCCAATGGAGTGGATCGGGTGCGTTCTTTGCTAAAAATTCCGACGCGACTTTTTTAGCGAACTTGTGCGTTAATGGCACCAGTTCGGCAAGTGTTGCTTCGACTTTCGTGTTGTAACGAAATTGTCGGAAACGTCCCAAAACATGAGTTTTGGGTCCAATGGAGTGGATCGGGTTTGTTCGTTGCGAAAAATTCCGACGCGACTTTTTTTACCGAACTTGTGCGTTAATGGCACCAGTTCGGCCAGTTTTGCATCAACTTTTGTGTAGTAACGAAACGGTCCGAAACGCCCCAAAACATGAGTTTTGGGTCCAATGGAGTGGATCGAGTGCGTTCGTTGCGAAAAATCCCGACGCGACTTTGTTTAGCGAACTTGTGCGTTAATGGCACCAGTTCGGCCAGTTTTGCTTCGACTTTCGTGCAGTAACGAAACGGTTCGAAACGCCCCAAAACATGAGTTCTGGGTCCAATGGAGTGGATCGGGTGCGTTCCTTGCTAAAAATTCCGACGCGACTTTGTTTAGCGAACTTGTGCGTTAATGGCACCAGTTCGGCCAGTTTGGCATCGACTTTCATGCAGTAACCAAACGGTTCGAAACGCCCCAAAACATGAGTTCTGGGTCCAATGGAGTGGATCGGGTGCGTTCCTTGCTAAAAATTCCGACGCGACTTTGTTTAGCGAACTTGTGCGTTAATGGCACGAGTTCGGCCAGTTTTGCATCGACTTTCGTGCAGTAACCAAACGGTTCGAAACGCCCCAAAACATGAGTTCTGGGTCCAATGGAGTGGATCGGGTGCGTTCCTTGCTAAAAATTCCGACGCGACTTTGTTTAGCGAACTTGTGCGTTAATGGCACCAGTTCGGCAAGTTTTGCATCGACTTTCGTGCAATAACGAAATGGTCCGAAACGTCCCAAAACATGAGTTTTGGGTCCAATGGAGTGGATCGGGTGCGTTCCTTGCGAAATATCCCGACGCGACTTTGTTTAGCAAACTTGTGCGTTAATGGCACAAGTTGGGCCAGTTTTGCATCGACTTTCGTGCAGTAACGAAATGGTCCGAAACCACCAAAAACATGAGTTTGGGTCCAATGGAGTGGATCGGGTGCGTTCGTTGCCAAAAATTCTTGCGCGACTTTGTTTAGCAAACTTGTGCGTTAATGGCACCAGTTCGGCCTGTTTTGCATCGACTTTTGTGCAGTAACGAAATTGTCGGAAACATCCCAAAACATGAGTTTTGGGTCCAATGGAGTGGATCGGGTGCGTTCGTTGCGAAGAATTCCGACGCGACTTTGTTTAGCGAACTTGTGCATTAATGGCACCAGTTCGGCCAGTTTTGCATCGACTTTCATGCAGTAACCAAACGGTTCGAAACGCCCCAAAACATGAGTTCTGGGTCCAATGGAGTGGATCGGGTGCGTTCCTTGCTAAAAATTCCGACGCGACTTTGTTTTGCGAACTTGTGCGTTAATGGCACCAGTTCGGCAAGTTTTGCATCGACTTTTGTGCAATAACGAAATGGTCCGAAACGTCCCAAAACAGGAGTTTTGGGTCCAATGGAGTGGATCGGGTGCGTTCGTTGCGAAAAATCCCGACGCGACTTTGTTTAGCGAACTTGTGCGTTAATGGCACAAGTTCGACCAGTTTTGCATCGACTTTCGTGCAGTAACGAAACGGTCCGAAACTACCCAAAAACATGAGTTTTGGGTCCAATGGAGTGGATCGGGTGCGTTCGTTGCGAAGAATTCCGACGCGACTTTGTTTAGCGAACTTGTGCATTAATGGCACCAGTTCGGCCAGTTTTGCATCGACTTTTGTGCAGTAACCAAACAGTTCGAAACGCCCCAAAACATGAGTTCTGGGTCCAATGAGTGGATCGGGTGCGTTCCTTGCTAAAAATTCCGACGCGACTTTGTTTAGCGAACTTGTGCGTTAATGGCACCAGTTCGGCAAGTTTTGCATCGACTTTCGTGCAATAACGAAATGGTCCGAAACGTCCCAAAACATGAGTTTTGGGTCCAATGGAGTGGATCGGGTGCGTTCGTTGCGAAAAATCCCGACGCGACTTTGTTTAGCGAACTTGTGCGTTAAATGCACCAGTTCGGCCCAGTTTTGCATCGACTTTCGTGCAGTAACGAAATGGTCTGAAACTATCCAAAACATGAGTTTTCGGTCCAATGGAGTAGATCGGCTGCGTTCGTTGCCAAAAATTCGTACGCGACTTTGTTTAGCGAACTTGTGCGTTAATGGCACCAGTTCGGCAAGTGTTGCATCGACTTTCGTGCAGTAACGAAATTGTCCGAAACGTGCCAAAACATGAGTTTTGGGTCCAATGGAGTGGATCGGGGCGCGTTCGTTGCGAAAAATTCGGACGTGACTTTGTTTAGCGAACTTGTGCGTTAATGGCACCAGTTCGCCCAGTTTTGCATCGACTTTCGTGCAGAAACGAAACGGTCCGAAACGGCCCAAAACATGCGTTTTGGGTCCAATGGAGTGGATCGGTTGCGTTCGTTGCGAAAAATCCCGACGCGACTTTGTTTACCGAACTTGTGCGTTAATGGCACCAGCTCGGCCAGTTTTGCTTCGACTTTCGTGCAGTAACGAAACGGTCCGAAACGCCCCAAAACATGAGTTCTGGGTCCAATGGAGTGGATCGGGTGCGTTCGTTGCGAAAAATTCGGACGCGAACTTGTGCGTTAATGGCACCAGTTCGGCCAGTTTGGCATGGACTTTCGTTTAGTAACCAAACGGTTCGGAACGCCCCAAAACATGAGTTTTGGGTCCAATGGAGTGGATCGGGTGCGTTCCTTGCTAAAAATTCCGACGCGACTTTGTTTAGCGAACTTGTGCGTTAATGCCACTAGTTCGGCCAGTTTTGCATCGACTTTCGTGCAGTAACCAAACGGTTCGAAACGCCCCAAAACATGAGTTCTGGGTCCAATGGAGTGGATCGGCTGCGTTCCTTGCTAAAAATTCCGACGCGACTTTGTTTAGCGAACTTGTGCGTTAATGGCACCAGTTCGGCCAGTTTTGCATCGACTTTCGTGCAGTAACCAAACGGTTCGAAACGCCCCAAAACATGAGTTCTGGGTCCAATGGAGTGGATCGGGTGCGTTCCTTGCTAAAAATTCCGACGCGACTTTATTTTGCGAACTTGTGCGTTAATGGCACCAGTTCGGCAAGTTTTGCATCGACTTTTGTGCAATAACGAAATGGTCCGAAACGTCCCAAAACAGGAGTTTTGGGTCCAATGGAGTGGATCGGGTGCGTTCGTTTTGAAAAATCCCGACGCGACTTTGTTTAGCGAACTTGTGCGTTAATGGCACAAGTTCGGCCAGTTTTGCATTGACTTTCGTGCAGTAACGAAACGGTCCGAAACTACCCAAAACATGAGTTTTGGGTCCAATGGAGTGGATCGGGTGCGTTCGTTGCGAAATATTCGGATGCGACTTTGTTTAGCGAACTTGTGCCTTAATGGCACCAGTTCGGCCAGTTTTGCATCGACTTTTGTGCAGTAACCAAACAGTTCGAGACGCCCCAAAACATGAGTCCTGGGTCCAATGGAGTGGATCGGGTGCGTTCCTTGCTAAAAATTCCGACGCGACTTTGTTTAGCGAACTTGTGCGTTAATGGCACCAGTTCGGCAAGTTTTGCATCGACTTTTGTGCAATAACAAAATGGTCCGAAACGTCCCAAAACATGAGTTTTGGGTCCAATGGAGTGGATCGGGTGCGTTCGTTGCGAAAAATCCCGACGCGACTTTGTTTAGCGAACTTGTGCGTTAATGGCACAAGTTCGGCCAGTTTTGCATCGACTTTCGTGCAGTAACGAAATGGTCCGAAACTACCCAAAACATGAGTTTTCGGTCCAATGGAGTAGATCGGCTGCGTTCGTTGCCAAAAATTCGTACGCGACTTTGTTTAGCGAACTTGTGCGTTATTGGCACCAGTTCGGCAAGTGTTGCATCGACTTCCGTGCAGTAACGAAATTGTCCGAAACGTCCCAAAAACATGAGTTTTGGGGTACAATGGAGTGGATCGGTTGAGTTCGTTGCGAAAAATCCCGACGTGACTTTGTTTACCGAACTTGTGCGTTAATGGCACCAGTTCGGCCAGTTTTGCTTCGACTTTCGTGCAGTAACGAAATTGTCCGAAACGTCCCAAAACATGAGTTTTGGGTCCAATGGAGTGGATCGGGCGCGTTCGTTGCGAAAAATTCGAACGCGACTTTGTTTAGCGAACTTGTGCGTTAATGGCACCAGTTCGCCCAGTTTAGCATCGACTTTCGAGCAGTAACGAAACGGTCCGAAACGTCCCAAAACATGAGTTTTGGATCCAATGGAGTGGATCGGTTGCGTTCGTTGCGAAAAATCCGGACGCGACTTTGTTTAGCGAACTTGTGCGTTAATGGCACCAGTTCGGGCCAGTTTTGCATCGACTTTTGTGCACTAACGAAACGGTCCGAAACGCCCCAAAACATGAGTTTTGGGTCCAGTGGAGTGGATCGGGTGCGTTCGTTGCGAAAAAATTCCGACGCGACTTTGTTTAGCGAACTTTTGCGTTAATGGCACAAGTTCGGCAAGTTTTGCATCGACTTTTGTGCGTTAATGGCACCAGTTCGCCCAGTTTAGCATCGACTTTCGAGCAGTAACGAAACGGTCCGAAACGTCCCAAAACATGAGTTTTGGGTCCAATGGAGTGGATCGGTTGCGTTCGTTGCGAAAAATCCCGACGCGACTTTGTTTACCGAACTTGTGCGTTAATGGCACCAGTTCGGCCAGTTTTGCTTTGACTTTCGTGCAGTAACGAAACGGTCCGAAACGCCCCCAAAACATGAGTTTTGGGTCCAATGGAGTGGATCGGGTGCGTTTTGCTAAAAATTCGGATGCGACTTTGTTTAGCGAACTTTTGCGTTAATGGCACCAGTTCGGCCAGTTTGGCATCGACTTTCGTGTAGTAACCAAACGGTTCGGAACGCCCCAAAACATGAGTTCTGGGTCCAATGGAGTGGATCGGGTGCGTTCCTTGCTAAAAATTCTGACGCGACTTTGTTTAGCGAACTTGTGCGTTAATGGCACCAGTTCGGCCAGTTTTGCATCGCCTTTCGTGCAGTAACCAAACGGTTCGAAACGCCCCAAAACATGAGTTCTGGTCCAATGGAGTGGATCGGGTGCGTTCCTTGCTAAAAATTCCGACGCGACTTTGTTTAGCGAACTTGTGCGTTAATGGCACCAGTTCGGCAAGTTTTGCATCGACTTTTGTGCAATAACGAAATGGTCCGAAACGTCCCAAAACAAGAGTTTTGGGTCCAATGGAGTGGATCGGGTGTGTTCGTTGCGAAAAATTCCGACGCGACAATGTTTAGCAAACTTGTGCGTTAATGGCACCAGTTTGGCCAGTTTTGTATCGACTTTTCTGCAGTAACGAACTTGTGCGTAAATTGCACCAGTTCGGCACGTTTTGCATCGACTTTTGTGCAATAACGAAATGGTCTGAAACATCCCAAAACATGAGTTTTGGGTCCAATGGAATGGATTCGGTGCGTTCATTGCGAAAAATCCCGACGCGACTTTGTTTAGCGAACTTGTGCGTTAATGGCACAAGTTCGGCCAGTTTTGCATCGACTTTCGTGCAGTAACGAAATGGTATGAAACTACCCAGAACATGAGTTTTGGGTCCAATGGAGTGGATCGGGTGCGTTCGTTGCCAAAAATTCTTACGCGACTTTGTTTAGCGAACTTGTGCGTTAATGGCACCAGTTCGGCCTGTTTTGCTTCGACTTTTGTGCAGTAACGAAATTGTCGGAAACATCCCAAAACATGAGTTTTGGGTCCAATGGAGTGGATCGGGTGCGTTCGTTGCGAAAAATTCGTACGCGACTTTGTTTAGCGAACTTGTGCGTTAATGGCACCAGTTCGCCCAGTTTCGCATCAACTTTTGTGCATTAACGAAACGGTCCGAAACGCCCCAAAATATGAGTTTTGGGTCCAATGGAGTGGATCGGGTGCGTTCGTTGCGAAAAATTCCGACGCGACTTTGTTTAGCGAACTTGTGCGTTAATGGCACCAGTTCGGCCAGTTTTGCATCGACTTTCGTGCAGTAACCAAACGGTTCGAAACGCCCCAAAACTTGAGTTCTGGGTCCAATGGAGTGGATCGGGTGCGTTCGTTGCGAAAAATTCCGACGCGACAATGTTTAGCGAACTTGTGCGTTAATGGCACCAGTTCGGCCAGTTTTTGCATCGACTTTTGTACAGTAACCAAACGGTCCGAAACGCCCCCAAAAATATGAGTTTTGGGTCCAATGGAGTGGATCACGTGCGTTCGTTGCAAAATATTCGGATGCGACTTTGTTTAGCGAACTTGTGCGTTAATGGTACCAGTTCGCCCAGTTTTGCAACCACTTTTGTGCAGTAATGAAACGGTCTGAAACGCCCCAAAATATGAGTTTTGGGTCCAATGGAGTGCATCGGGTGCGTGCGTTGCGAAAAATTCCGACGCGACTTTGTTTAGCGAACTTGTGCAGTAATGGCACCAGTTCGGCCAGTTTTGCATCGACTTTTGTGCAGTAACCAAACGGTTCGAAACACCCCAAAACATGAGTTTTGGGTCCAATGGAGTGGATCGGGTGCGTTCCTTGCTAAAAATTCCGACGCGGCTTTGTTTAGCGAACTTGTGCGTTAATGGCACCAGTTCGGCCAGTTTTGCATCGACTTTTGTGCAATAACGAAATGGTCCGAAATGTCCCAAAACATGAGTTTTGGGTCCAATGGAGTGGATCGGGTGCGTTCATTGCGAAAAAATCCCGACGCGACTTTCTTTAGCGAACTTGTGCGTTAATGGCACAAGTTCGGCCAGTTTTTGCATCGACTTTCGTGCAGTAACGAAATGGTCTGAAACTACCCAAAACATGAGTTTTGGGTCCAATGGAGTGGATCGGGTGCGTTCGTTGCCAAAAATGCTTACGCGACTTTGTTTAGCGAACTTGTGCGTTAATGGCACCAGTTCGGCCTGTTTTGCTCGACTTTTGTGCAGTAACGAAATTGTCGGAAACGTCCCAAAACATGAGTTTTGGTTCCAAATGGAGTGGATCGGGTGCGTTCTTTGCTAAAAATTCCGACGCGACTTTGTTTAGCGAACTTTGTGCGTAAATGGCACGAGTTCGGCAAGTTTTGCATCGACTTTTGTGCAATAACGAAATGGTCTGAAACGTCCCAAACATGAGTTTTGGGTCCAATGGAGTGGATCCGGTGCGTTCATTGCGAAAAATCCCGACGCGACTTTGTTTAGCGAACTTGTGCGTTAATGGCACAAGTTCGGCCAGTTTTGCATCGACTTTCGTGCAGTAACGAAATGGTCTGAAGCTACCCAGAACATGAGTTTTGGGTCCAATGGAGTGGATCGGGTGCGTTCGTTGCCAAAAATTCTTAACGCGACTTTGTTTAGCGAACTTGTGCGTTAATGGCACCAGTTCGGCCTGTTTTGCTTCGACTTTTGTGCAGTAACGAAATTGTCGAAAACGTCCCAAAACATGAGTTTTGGGTCCAATGGAGTGGATCGGGTGCGTTCGTTGCGAAAAATTCGGACGCGACTTTGTTTAGCGAACTTGTGCGTTAATGGCACCAGTTCGCCCAGTTTCGCATCAACTTTTGTGCATTAACGAAACGGTCCGAAACGCCCCAAAATATGAGTTTTGGTCCAATGGAGTGGATCGGGTGCGTTCGTTGCGAAAAATTCCGACGCGACTTTGTTTAGCGAACTTGTGCGTTAATAGCACCAGTTCGGCCAGTTTTGCATCGACTTTCGTGCAGTAACCAAACGGTTCGAAACGCCCCAAAACTTGAGTTCTGGGTCCAATGGAGTGGATCGGGTGCGTTCGTTGCCAAAATTCTTACGCGACAATGTTTAGCGAACTTGTGCGTTAATGGCACCAGTTTGGCCAGTTTTGCATCGACTTTTCTGCAGTAACGAAACGGTCAAAAACGGCCCAAAAATGAGTTTTGGGTCCAATGGAGTGGATCGGGTGCGTTCGTTGCGAAATATTCGACGCGACTTTGTTTAGCGAACTTGTGCTTCAATGGCACCAGTTCAGCAGTTTCGCATCGACTTTGTGCAGTAACCAAACGGTCCGAAACACCCCAAAATATGAGTTTTGGGTCCAATGGAGTGGATCACGTGCGTTCGTTGCAAAATATTCGGATGCGACTTTGTTTAGCGAACTTGTGCGTTAATGGCACCAGTTCGCCCAGTTTGCAACGACTTTTGTGCAGTAATGAAACGGTCCGAAACGCCCCAAAATATGAGTTTTGGGTCCAATGGAGTGCATCGGGTACGTGCGTTGCGAAAAATTCCGACGCGACTTTGTTTAGCGAACTTGTGCAGTAATGGCACCAGTTCGGCCAGTTTTTGCATCGACTTTTGTGCAGTAACCAAACGGTTCGAAACATCCCAAAACATGAGTTTTGGGTCCAATGGAGTGGATCGGGT